>NC_142037.1:73462900-73613600 GCF_982192425.1 Myodes glareolus | reverse complement strand
AGTTACCTCGTAATAACCTCGTACATTTCTTGGGAACTTATACAACTCCTATTTCCACAGAGAGGATGGACAATACTCAGCTGTGCATGCCCTAATTGTCTTCTTGTGGGTCAGTTTACTTTTTGTATTTATGATTTATCAGAGTTTCTCTGCCTTGCCTTTTCACATCATGTCAGTTATTATCTCTTGATCAAGGTTCTAAAGACACACATTCCTTCAGCTGTTTATAGGAGCAGTGAAGAAACTGGTCCACACTCCTTGCAATGATTTTAATAAACACGTTGTTATTAGTTAGATATGTCAGTTATCACTGGTTCATAAAAAAGGTCTGGGAGTAAGATAATCTTTGATAGCATACTGATTAATAAAGAATAATGTCTTCTGCAGTTGCAAAAATGAGATCAGATTATTCCTTCATTGATGATAAATTTTAATTCATACAATGTGTCTGAAGACAACACCTACACAAACCATTTGTATATGGAGATTTTAGCCAGTGCCTAAAATACACCATTACCACTAAGTTCCAATCTTTGGGACAAGAAGATACTCTGCACACTATTGGAAGAGAAACAGAAGCACCATGCCAGTTACAAACCATCTGTCTACAATGGTGTACTACCTGCAAGATAGGATGGCATCATGGTAATGTTGGTACAAAGCTTCAGGACTGGCAGGTGGCTGTGAACTGCCTGCCCAGGTGTTGGGAACTGGAACTCACTTCCTCTGGATGAACACCAAATACCTTTAAATACTGAGCCATCCCTCATGCACAAGCAATATTTTAATGAAGCCCCTTTTTTTTTTTTTAAAAAAAAAAGAACTAATTTAAACATCCGTCAAAATAAAGTAAAAAGTATTTGTCAGTAACCAAAGTTTGTGCACTAGGCTAGAAACATGCAAAAACTTTATCAGTTTGACTTCATTAAAAAAAAATGTTCACTAACATTCCCTGAATGGTACAATATTTTTTAGTACCCAAGGTATCCTGCTAAAATGTTGCTACTTTGGTCTCTAAACAGCAGATAAAACAAGAATCACATTTTGTATTTTTGAAAAGTTAGTTTTCAATGTATTTGATGCAAATCTTCTAAACAGTTGAAGGTTTGAGAAATATTTTAGATACTAACTGCCAGAGATAACTTATCTTTTATATGTTTAGAGCAAGATGATATTCACTTTAACTATTATCCAAATATCTGGCTAATAAGTTTGTAAAAAAAGAATAATCAAATTAATAAAGAAACCACTGCATTCCTCTATCCATACAACGTTTTACAGTGAGGGTGTGCATCTGTGCTTTCCCTTGCATTCTAAGAGTGAGCGAGTGTAGGCTCTCCTCATCAGAAAAGACATGTGTGGGAGAAATTTTTCTGACTAATGCTTGTAAGAAAAAAAAAATGAGTGTGGTTGACTCAGTGTCTCCTAGGTTTCCTTCTGCACCCAGCTGCTTTGCAAGACACAGGCATCCTCCACTCTGTCCTACCCTTGTCCGGAAGAGATGGGAAAGGCTGATGTCTAGTAGCATGATGCAGACTACCTAATTCTTTTGTAAATGATAAGCAAGTCTATTACCAAAAATAAGTGAAGTTCTCAACATTATTAGCAATTTCCTTGGATTACCATCTTTCATTCTACTGCTCTAGCATGATTGGTAGCTTGTTAAATAGGATGGAACAGTTTACGTTCTTTTTTTTTTCTAGAAAGGCTTATAATCCTGTTTAAAATTTTAAACACTGATTAGTTAAAATTATTAGCTTACTTCAGCAAGTAATAATTCGAAAGTCAAATGGTAGGCTGAGCACTTGGAAAAAGTTGAAAATGAAAAGGATTACCTGATGAACTACAGATAAGATTCTGTCAGATAGATATGGTGCAGTTAGGTTGGCCTATGCTTAACTAAGCTTATTAGCCTTTTGTGGTTGGATGAAACTCAGCTGTTATAAATGTTCAAACACAGGGTTAAGTTTGTTTGTGTACTAAATGAAATTGTGGTTTGTTCATGGGGAAACTCAAAATTGAGAGACACTAAATTTGGTTGAGTTTTCTTTATGGGAGCAACTCAAAGCTGGGAGACACTAAGTTAGCCTGCAGTTTGTTAGTGGGGCAAAGTTAGAGACAGCCTCAGGCCAATGACCACCTACTTGTTTTGCACTACAGCGTTAACCTAAATCTTGAAGAATGTATCAGGAGTGTTATTTGGGAACCAAATAAGGTTAAGGTTTCTAGAACAATATTAGTGAAAGGCCTTAGAGAGAAAGTCATGTTCTGTTCTAAAATTAGAATTTCACAGTGGTTTCTCAGAATGAGATTGTCTGAATCCGTAGGATCATTGCTGTTTTCAGTGAGCTCTTGAACTGTTGGGTGTGTACTGCGCAGGCGTTAATAAGCAGATGTAACTGTGTCTACGGGTGGTATTGGCCTGAGATGTTTACTCATGGCTGAATGTAACCACTCTGAAACTGAAGTGAAGTCATTAGATAAAAGTATATTTTACTTTTTGATATTTCTTGACATTTCTTATGTTCAGCTAAACTAAGAGAAACTTTAGAAGACAAGCATTTGTATCACTGAAGAATGGATTGATTTTTCCTAGTTTCAGTATTTCTCCACTATTACATTAGATTAAAAATTATAGCTTTAAAGCAAGTATAATAAAAGTTATGGATGCTAGGCTGTGACTATTGTTTAGGCCTGGCAGTATCAATATGTTCATTATTGTGATTATTTTAATGTAATTGATAATTGTACTAAAGAAGGGTTAATGAAAAATTATAATGGTAATTATCTTCAGCTATGAACACATCGGCTTGTATGTATGTAAAGTACATACCCTTTACTTGGTCTTAGAAAGAACCTGGCTGATTTCTAAATCTCTGGTTAAAGATTTAGACTTTGAAGCTACAGGAAGTGGTTCTTATACACATTAGCTCAAGAGATCTTACTACAAAATATGATAGAATTAGATTACATTAATTTATAAAGAGTAGGCCATAAACTTCGATTGAGGCAAAATAACATGTCAATAAAATTCTTGCAAGGGCAAAGACTTAAGACAGCCATTTTATAAAGCTTTGCTGGAACATTCTGTCTTTGGACTCATTTCCCAAGAAACCCATCAGTGGCTGGGAAGATTTGAAAACATGCTTAGGTCTTGAGACCAGGACAGAAGAGTGAAAAGATAATGAACCTAACAAATGTGTGCTAATTAAACTTGGGGAAGGTGAGAATTTTCTTGGAAGGAATTTTTTTGTTTGGGGAGGAAGTGTATGCACATATAAAAGAAGAAAAAGAAATTCTGGAGGTCAAGTCAGGCAGATGTGAATGCAGACGGTATACACCTGGGCAAAATTTGTTTTAAAGAAGACATTTAAGGAGGGACACCTGTTCTGTTTCCACTTGATCAGAAAGAGTGGCAATGTTCCAAGAACAAACAAACACAGTAATGTAACTGGAGAGAAGAAAAGAAACTAGTTTACTAGAAATCTTGTCCTAGAAACACTATAAGAAAATGTTGATTTGTGTTCTTTATTGTCTTTAAGCTTTAACTTGGGGATAGAAATCAAATAAACAAATACTTATGAATTATTATTCACTAGAGCAAATACGGGTAATTTGAAGAGAAAGCTTGGCAAAATAGCATACATAAGCATGTTGCTAATTGACTCTCAAGGTGATCCAGTTCCTTTGATTGGTCAAGCATGGCTTGTTTTCTGAGAAAACAAATGGAAATAGGAGGCACTTTGGATTAGGAACACAGCTCATTGGTAAAGCACTTTTGGCCTAGCACGAGTAAACTCATACTGTCTAGTTCTAGTACTGAAAGAGAATAAGGGGAGTCTCCTTGAATTATAGTCAAGTAGTGAACTACGGGTCCTTTCCACTGTCTAATGGAAAAATAGCTTTTCAGTACAAAGTTCAGAGCACCTAGGTGAAATAATGGAAATATCCCCCAAGTTTTCACTTAGGTTTATCAATCTAGAACTTGTTTCTTTGCCCTCTTTCTCACGAGAAGGGCCCAGTAAAACAAACTTCTGAGAGTTTCTGATGAAGTACAAAGGTCTACTATTGGCAGAAGAAGGGAGAACAAGCCTTTAAATCTGACAAAATTACCAACTACATACATGGAAAATAAAAAAAAATAATTCTTGAACTCAGAGAGAATAAACCACTAAAATCTCAGATGAGTTTTTCTTTAAGCATGGAAGGTATAGAGGATAAAAGAAAAAATATATAAATAATGAAATAACTCATCACTCCAAAGAAAGAGAGAGTAGAAATAAACACTAGGCAATGATGGACATGGTCATGTACGAAACCAGCCAGAACCTCAAGGTGTTGTATAGAGATATTGATTCCAAGGAAAGGTGAGGTTTTTTTTTTTGGGGGGGGGGTGTTGTTTTGTTTTGTTTTTTTAAATTTGATTCTATGCCCAATAGCATAGGAAAAAATAAAATCACAAGATCTGGGAACTGGGCCACAATCAGTGTAGCTTTCCTCACATTGCTGAAGAGAACATATGCCTCAAATACCACTTTATGAGTGAGGAGACAGGATGAGTAAATGGATGACAAGCCTGACTCAATATGGAAAGAGACAAGTGCCACATAGTCATCCGGGAAGGTTTCTACTCAAGGACCTTGGGGAAAGAATGAAATGAAGTCTGAATTTCATTTTACTTTTTATTTAATTTTACTTTTATTTACAAGAACTACAGATTTTAGTTCTTTCATATCTGAATATGGGGATTCAATTTTTGGATTACCATCATTTCTTTTGAGTACCATAATGGGAGACAGCTTCAATTCAAATATTGATATGAGATGGCTAACCATATTTAAAGAAAGCATTAACGATATTTCAATAGTCATCACTTACGTTTATCTTGTGTTTTACCTACTGATGCTTAATTTTATCTTCTAAAGCTGGTGTGTTACAGTGAAGTGAGTGGCCATGCATAATTTGTCCTGGGAAACTGGGAAATATTGAGCTCAGGGTTTAGCAAAGGTTTTAAGTTACTTTACTTAATGACTTGTTCTAAGTCAGTGCTTCTCAGAGTTTAATGTACACAGGAATTACCTAGGGATTGATTTAAACTATAGAATAAGTAGCTGCTGCCCAGGCTCGATGTTCTGCATTTCTAACAAGCTCCCTGGTGAGGCTGCTACTTAGAGTCTGCATTGGTGAGGTTCTCACCCATTTCGGAAAGCTCAGAGTCAACACAACTTTCTGCCAATGAAATCAGGGTGACTACCAACAACCAAAGCAGAGAGACCTCATGAGGCTGGAAAGAGGAATTGTCCTAATGGCCAGATTTCTTTTCTAATAGAGAGAGCAGCCTTGATCATAGGTTACTAAGAATAATTAGAACAAGAACAAAATGAGAATATTTAGTCCTCATTTTTGTGAGTGAGGAACACATTCTCACCTCACCAGTGAAGAAACAAACAGGGAAAGATCACAGTCAGCCACGCTCCACTACTTCTGTCTTTCTGTTTCATTTGCTTGATGAGCTCAGGGAACCCCACATGTTCTCATGGTACTGTGTAGCCTACCTTCTCCATTTCTACAGGATCAGTGTTCTCTGGTCAAGAAGGCCAACTCTGCCTACTGCTTCAGTTTAAGACGGGCTTGTCTAGCCTGAGACAAACTTTCCTAATGCAGGGTATCTTTTACAAATTTTTTTTCTATATAAGTAAAATTGCTTTATTCTAACCAACTCACTGATAAAAATAGGTAAAGGAAGCCATTCAAACACTTGCTCACTCTCAAATCCTTATACATCTCAGTGAATTCCTATATAATGAAAACTGAAAGGACGCTGAGACAGCACCATGAGGAAGACCTGCATGCAGACAAAAGAATGGATCAGTCAAAAGGAAGATTTCATTTTTTTTCTAATTTCAACTCTATCACCGTGTTTTCTTTCTTTCATTTTTCTTTTCTGATATAAAAGTGAATAAAGGGAAAGGATCAGAGTACCACATCTACCTGAGGAACAATTGGCGGCCGAAGTCTGCTGTGAATAGAGTCGGTTATCTTCAGGGCTGTGGCCCCTAAAAGGTTACTCATGTTCTGGTAGATACTCCTATTCTGGGAATCATGCCAGCTGGACTGAAAGAAATTGGTGAATTTTAAGAAAGGGTACATACATTTAGGAGGGGAAAGTGGTTGCCGTTGATGGGAAAGAAATCAGAGAGGAGAAGTGAGGGATAGGTTTGAAAACACATTTTATGCTTAATAGAATCTGATGATGATTCTGTGAGGATGATGAGGAGGATGCTGATATGATGTGAAGATGATGCAGATGACCACTACGATGATGACAGCTATGACGGACAGCAGCTACGATGATAATGAAGATGATAATTCAGATGGCAATGGTGATGCTGATGACAATGTCGACAATAGATGACAAAGAAAGCATAAGCCCATAAGCAAAGCTGCAAGACTGCAGAATGTCACTCTAACTGTACAGAAATGGAGTGCTTGCATTTCTACATTCATCTTTATAGAAATTTGAATGGTTTATTTATTTCTTACTTTTTTGATCATTTTTTTTCTGTTTCTAATTTCAATCCAAACTCAGGATTGAAATATGAATATTTCTATTAGTTTCACAAATTAAACATGCAATAAAGTTATAACATACATTTAACAAATCCTTACTTTTATTTCCCAATTAAACGGTGACTGGTTTTCTCTCATAATTCTTTTATTGATAAATCATGTGGCTGCAATATGAAGGATGAAGAAACTAAATGCTCTTCACTTTTCTGAATTTTCTGTAACTTTTAAACATAGAACAGAGTTACTAAAATGAGAAATCTTTTAACTTAATTTCATTTCCCTTATTTAGTACTTTTAAATTTAAGTATATATAAATATGCCAATAGACATTGAGAACACAGAGCATGGATTCTATTTCCCTGGCTAGAATATAAGAAAGAAAACAACAAAAAACAAACACTTTTCCAAACGTGTTTTATGGAAAACCAAACTTGGTTTTCTAACATACTCATGATCAAGAGGACACGGATTTGAAAGAAAAACAGGAGAGATATTTAAGTGGTTGAAGGGATGAAAGGGAATGGAAATGTTGTAACTATACTATAATCTCAAATTTAAATTAATAAAAATGATAAAGGAGCATGTTCTTCAAGGGAGGAAGAAATCAATTAATAGGACAACTGTATCTTAAAGACATGGAAATGGAATGAATAGTTCTTAGCTGAGGGTGTCACCATGTCCCTCAGCCTGTCAAACAAGAACAGTTTAAACTCAGTAGGTACTTTCCAGCCCTTTGCTGAAGCAAATAGCAGAGATTTAAGGGTATTCAAAAATCTGAGCTCCTTCTGAATACAAGGAGGGAGCAGTAAGACCCTGGAAACACAGTTGAAAGGGAAAAGCCGAGAATAACCTGAGAACTTCATTTCTATGAAAGGAGTTACTGAAGGCAGCAGGAGTGGGGTGAACTATATTTAGACTGTCACGAGAAGAAAAGGTTGGACTATGTTTAATTGCTATCTTTAGGCATATTATGAGATTGATATGAAATATTAGAATAAAACGGAGGCTATATTTTCAATATTAACCATGTACAAGCTAAGCTAGAAATGGCGGTAGACAAAAGAAAAAAATATAGAAAATTAATCCAGGCCAGAGATCTTCAAGCTGAAGATATTTGAGAAATGGACAAAATAAAATGATGAAACATGATCATGAAAAATTATAATTGCTAAATGCTACATAGAAATGAGAACCTTCAAATTATATTTGAGCAATTATGTACTTTATATTTCAAGAAAGCTAGAAGAAATGATCTTAAATAATTTCATCATAAGAAAACAGTAAATGTTTGAGAAGATAAATAGATTTAACCTAAAGGAAAATTGCCTAATGCAAATTTATATTAAAGCACCACAAAGTATCTGATTAATTATGCTATCTTAATGTTTTATATTGAATAAAACTTAATACACATTAGAAAAGTATTTTACCAGCCTGCAGAAACAAGCAAAACATCTTTCTTTCTTTCTTTCTTTCTTTCTTTCTTTCTTTCTTTCTTTCTTTCTTTCTTTCCTTTTTCTGTCTATAATATATGAATTTTTTATGATTATCCGTGAAGAAAAAGATTATCAGCAATGTGTAGAAAAAGAAAACATAAACTAATTTAAAAAGTCTTATCAGCAAACCTATGTTAGAGGCCTATACAGTTACTTTCCTCATTGTTGTGTTGTGAACACCTGACCTGAGAGAAGCTACTTGAGAGAACCTGGATTTATTTAGGCTCACTGTTCAGAAGAACACAGTCCATCATAGTGGAGAAGGCTTGAGAGCATGGTGACGTAATGACAGAACAGGAGACCATTGTCTACTCATACATCCGTAATCAGGAAGAGAGACAAATGCTAATTCTTAACAAGTACCCATCATTCTCATTTTTATTTATCCTTTAGGCTTTCTTCGTATTCAGTTATGAACACAAGTCCATTGGAAGATCTCATCACTTTCTGAGTCATGCTTCCCTCCTAAGTTGAATCTCTCTTTAAACACCCCTACAGAAACACCAAGACATGATTCTAAACCCAACAAAACTGGCAATGAAGACTAACCAGCACAGTAACTACCAAGACAGACCTTCTACATCATGGTGGGTTTCAGATACGTCTTTCTGGATGGCATTTCTATTTATAGATGAGAATGAAACCCAATCACTTTGACTTCCACATCTCAAAGAAAAAAAAATATTTACTACCTGAAACTGGAAATCTTAACAACAAATTACAGTATCATCAATGGAACAGAGATAGTACAGAAGACTAAAGGTCAAATATTTATTTTTGACACCCCCTTCCTTATGAAAAAGTGGTGTGCATAAAAAGTGACAGGATAACTGAAAATTTGACAGAATGATAATACATAAAGCAGATTAAAAAAGAAACTGGTTATCTTTAACATATAATGTGCATTTTAATATATTGCATTTAATATAGAATATGTTATACTAGTAAATTTGTATAATATTGAGTAAATACAATGATCTAGAGTTTAAAAGAAAACACAAATTAAAATGGAACATGGCTTTCATTTATGAATGACTTCTGTTTTATTCCAATTGACCAGAAAGGTGGGTGATATGCCAAGACTTAATCTGAATGAATCATCGAATCAAAATGATAAAGGAAGAGGCAAGGATAAAACTGGAGCAACTCCCAAAGGAGCTGTCAGAGAAAAAAAAAAAAGTCCGGCTCTAAATGAAAAGAAAGAAAGAAGGCTGGATATGGCCATCCTAGACTGCTGAGCATCCAAATGCAAGGGCAGCAAGGACTTAAAAGGCCCTTGAGCCCAAGGTAGCAATCAGAGTAATCCCATGAGTTCTGCAAATGGCAGTTCCAAAGACCATTCTCTGTGTAGTGATGACCTGAGAAGCTTCTGGTACTTCCCAGTGCTAAACTGTAGGCCATGGCTATTAGACTCATTGAAAAGTGAAAGGCTTATAGAACTTATTCCTATGGCTACTATGACATTGACATATAAGAAAGATAATTTTATTCTAGCCATATTCTATAGTAACTGTCCTGTGATTATGATTCACCAATACACAAAGAATAGTTATCATAGCACATGATAAGGCTATGTGAGAAAATACCCCAGGGCCAAGCAAACTTTCTCTATTTGTAATTTAAATACCAACTCCCATACAAATAATAAAGTTAGCAAGGTTAAAGAACAGCAGATGCCTTACAAATGCAAAAATAATACCACAAACAGCAGAAATAGGTAGAAGAAAGGAGTGCAGAAGTGACTGAAGAAACAGGGCAGCTACAGGGCAACTCACACGGAAGTCACGAGTTTATTCCCATATTTGGGATAGGAAGTCGTGTGGCCCAAACATTTTATATATTTTCATAATTAACCAAACTGAAGATTACATGCCATGTCATAACGGTTATTAGGAAATGAGATGGGCATGTGAGGATGAGATATACTAAGTTTAAAATTATGTTATTATTTTCATATTATAAGGAAAAAAGAAGTATTTATGGCTACTTTCTTGTATTGTAGATGAATTTACTAGAACCAAAACAAACTTTTTTTATTCCAGACAGGGTTTCTCTGTAGCTGTGGAGTCTGCTCTGGAGCTTGCTCTGTAGATCAAACTGGTCTCGACCTCACAGCCATCCACCTGTCTTTGTCAGTCCTCCTTGTCTGTTCACTTTCGGCTCTCATAGGTTACACTTACATAATTGGCCTCATACCATGCATGTTGATTAAAAATTGTTTTTTATTTGATAGTATTTATAAGTATTCTCCTATCTTCTTGATAATGTTAAAGTTAAAAATTTAAATATTAGTACACTCAGCTCATAAATATTTGACATGAACCTTTGAATATGTTTAAACAAACATACCTCCCTTTATATCGACAAAGATTAATGCAGTAAGAATATCTTCTTAAACAACTTTTTATGAATTTTAATTGTTTATTTGTAATATATTATAAGTAATATTATTATAATAACTTCATAAAGTATTTAACTTTCAAAGAGAAACGTGAGTTTTCTTCTGAATATGTGCATCATGGTATTTTCTCGTTTCTTAGCCACAGTCTATAAAAGTGGCTTGCTTCCAGATTTTTGTTTTCTCCTTTTTTCCAAAGTACCAACTTTGTTTATAATCTTTGTTAAATTAGTAGTGGATTTAAATGTATATCAAGGCTCACAATCATTTTTTTTGTACTGCATATTTGTCAGATTATATTTCTTTACCAATTTTTCTATAGCAATTAGTATATTGTTTTTATGAAGCCACATCTAACATAAGTTATCTATTTACTGCATTTTGTTATGCTAATTCTTGAAAGGGAGTCTATCCCCAGTGTGTCTGCATGCCTGTTTCCTCTGTGTCTTCCAGGTTTGACATTGGAAGCATATCTGGTCCTTGGCATGCTGAATGGAGAAAGATGCTGTTGACACAGTGTTGTCCTGTATCCCCTAGTGTGTGTAACTCTGCCAAAATATTTTCTCCTGTATCAATGCCTAGTTTAGTTCCTTGTCCTCTATTTATGCTTCTTGGTGATTATTTCAGGACTCTGTATATCAATGTACTGCCTTGCCATCTAAAGAAGTGAAGGTCATCTTATGTTCTAAGCTTCATAAAAGTAAAAAAAAAATCATACATACAGCTTCACTTTTCAACTTTAGTAAAGGAAAGGAAAACTCCCTTGTTAAAAAAAAAACACTTAGCAAACATATGTCAAAAATATGTAAATGGGATGGAGGTATTTTCAGTAAAATAATGGCAGTTCCTTACTTCTAACTTAAGTATTATTTTTGGAATAAGATTGGTTCTGTGTTGTAGATATGGAAATAAGCAATTTGATTCCTATATGGAATGAAATTATTTTGTAACAAATTCAATGTAAAAAGTAGCCAGAGCACACCATGGCCATTCTTAGAAAAAAAGTGTTCTAAGCTACAGAGACTTCAGAGTCACCTATACTCTTGTGGGTTTGAATGCTAAGAGCACTAGCAGTGCTGTAGATGTCATGATTTTCAAAAGAAGAAACATCGCAAATACATCATGGATGCGTAAAAGATGAAAGATATTCTACCAAGGAAAGTTGCCCTGGCTGAATGAAAGGAATCAGTTGATGCAGATAATGAATGAGTCACTGTAAGATAATGAATGATCCACCCATTTCCTCCTGCCCCCAGGCCACCCACATAATCTATTCTATTTTCCCTTCTTTGGGCAATCCATATACCCACCCTTCTAGAGCTCTAGGAGGTCTTAGCATCTCTGGGTCTGTATTATAGCATGATTATCTGTTACTTACCAGCTAATTTGCACTTTTTGGTGAGTACTTGCTGTATTTGTCTTTCTGGGTCTGGATTACCTCATTTAGGATGTTCATTTCTAATACCAATCATTATCCAGCAAATTTCATGATGTAATTCTTTAAATAGCTGAATAATATTCCTTTGTGTAAATGCATGACGTTTTCTTTAGTCACTCTTCTATTAAGAGATGTCTACGTTGTTTCCAGCTTCTGGATATTATGAATAAAGCTGCGGTGAGCATGGTTGAGCAAGCATCCTTGAGGTAGGATGGAATGGCCTTTGAGTGATAGCATAGAAATCTAATGCTGTAGAAACTCTCTGGAATCTATGAGAGTGACCCTAGTGAACTGTACTTTGGGGGACATGAAACCTGAACTGGCCATCTTCTATACCCAGGAAGGCTCCTAGCGATAGATCCGGGGCATCAACCCAAAGAAAAAACTTTCAAACTATAATCTTTCCTGTCTGCAATATGTACTGAGTAATGGTCGCTCAGAACTAGTGGGAGCAACCAACCAATGACTGGTACAACTTGAGGCCAACACACCAGAGAGAGCTCCTTCCTGACACTGATAGGATTGAAAACTAGAGACAGGACAATCCAGATACCCATGGTAGAACCACACAGGATTGAGAATAAAATGTCAGTGAAATGATTCTGTGTAGTCAGAAGTCACTTGTTCATTCCACAGCTGCCCAGACTCCTGAAATAATCATTCAGAAACTATATTAATTAAAATACTACTTGGCCAATAGCATAAGCATATTGCTAGCTTGCCCTTATCTCTTTGGTTAACCCATTTCTATTATTTTATATTTTGCCATGAAGCTTTGGCCTACTGGCAAGGTTACAGCTGATAGTTCACGTCTTTCCCCTCTGGTGGCTACATGGTGTCTTGCCAGTCTGCCTTATTTCTCCCAGCATTCAGTTTAGTTTTCCCCGCCTCACTTTACTCTGCCCTATCACATGCCAAGAAAGCTTCTTTATTCATTAACCAATAAAAGCAACACATATACATAAAATAATCTTACATCATTTCCCCTTTTCTTTTTAAATAAAAAGGAAAGTTTTAACTTTAACATATTAAAATTAGATATAATGAAACAGTTATCAAGCAAAAATTACACTTACAATATTTACATCTACTTTATCTTTTTTATAACTAAGGAAAACTATAATTATAACTATCTATTCTTCAACTCCATCAAAAACTCTAGAAGGTTACAATATTATCTAAATAAACATGAAGTGCATTGCAAGCAACTTCCAAAACTCTAGAAAGGAAAGAGACATTTTGCTGTATAGACAGTCACACCCTGCTCTCCTGCTCTCTTATTTCCTTCTTCTTTTTTTAACTTTTCCTTTTTTGTTTGTTTGTTTGTTTTTGGAAAGAGAATCAAGAAGAGACGAGAGCAATACTGGGAGGAGTAGAGGGAGGTGAAATTATCATGGACCTGGAATAGATGAGAGGAAAATAATTGAGTGTATATACAGAGCCTTAAAAAGAGAAAAACGAAATGCAACTTGTTTAAAGCTCTCTGAAACATTTTGATCCTCTCTTCCTCTCTCTCTCTCTCTCTCTCTCTCTCTCTCTCTCTCTCTCTCTGTGTGTGTGTGTGTGTGTGTGTGTGTGTGTGTGTGCATTCTTGCTTGCCTTGTTCCTGCAAAGTATGTTTTTCTCTACCACCAAGTTGAACCACAAGCCAAGCCTCTGCTTACGTCCAGAAGAAAAACTACCTGATTGGTCTAATCAAAGGCTGGATAGTGAGGGAGTAGGCATAGATGGCACTCCAAGAATGGAGACTAAGTAGAAGGAGGAATTTAAGATCAAGGAAGGGAATGAAAGAAAAAGTGATGCCAGAGTCAGTCAGCTGGACATGGAGAAACCAAGAAAAGAGGGAAAACAGAATGAAAGAAAGGAAAAAATTCCCAAGGAGAAATGTTGATGAAGAGAAACAGATTGCATTGAGTTAAAAGGGCTGGTGTGATAAGCCTATTCCAAGGCTGAGCATTCATAATTAATAATAAGTCTCAATGTTTTAATTTTGGAGCTGATTGGTGGCTCCCAAAAATATCTGGCTACATTTACTCTACTTCTTTGATAAAGGAAGTTGTAAAATGGAACTGTTTATGAGTGCTGCTTGCTATGATTCTTGAAACATCTCTGAACTTCCATTCTCATAAATGGCAGAAGAATTTCTCTGTAGTCTGTGATCAGACTATATTTGGTCATAATGATCATAAATGCTATACTAACTTGGCCTAACATTTTTCTTTAACACAGGATTTAAACAAATGGTATGATAAGGAGCCAAGACTAAAATAAAACATGATCTCTTTATTGTACTTCTAAACACAAGTTACTTTCATGGTTTACTTATATAGAAGAACAAGAATCATTGTTCTGTGCCTATTAAAAAACAAACAGAAAAAAGTGCAAAGATCAAATGATTTAAAATGATTTTCAAATAGCTGACACTTTAAAGCATGTTACTTATAACACTGACATAATTCTCACAAGACTGTAATGCAAATATCCTCTTTCTCTCCCATTTGCAGATGACGAAGGTAGACAGAAAAACAAACAAAAAAAATTCAATAGGCCTAATGCCAAATATCTATAAAGTGATTTTAACATAGTAGTTGTAGAAAGACAAATAACTGCATGCATTCTAATAAGGATTTTTATCTCTACATAGTCTTGGCGTTCAATTTTATAATCCCAGGTATATGTTAAACTGGGATCAGATTATTCCCAATTCAAGGCTTGCTTAGGTTACAGAGTGAATTCAAAATCAATCTTGAGACACTTATTGATATCTAATCTAAAAACCAAATGTGGGGAAAAAAATGAACTCAGTTTTTCTATCTATCTTGAAAGGTATGAGTACTAAAAATCTCCCAGATCAAATCACAGAACATGCTAACATTTTGAGGTGAAGAATCCTGGGTGAACTATACTGTGCGGGTAAACTCTACTGTGTGGGTAAACTCTACTGTGTGCATCGTTTCATAGTGCAATACACTAGAAATTAAAATATGCTACCTCCTCACTTAGAGTCTTGTAAAAATGAAGACTTGTTATCATTCTTTTGTGGCATTATTTCCTATGGACAGTATCATAGATGATAAGGATGTACACAGTGCACAGAGTGTCCGTATAATTGCTTGATTTAATATTTCATTAATGTTCCTATACTGAAATGTGAAAGTCAGTTTAGTTTTTTTAATTATTTGTGTTTTCTTACACTACATCATCTTAAAACATTTATAAATCCAAGCCCAACTGGATATAGCAAAGAAAATCACAAAATGTTCTCAAAATTAAATTATGAGATTTAAAATGTCACAAAATAATATAGTTGTAACAATAAATGTTAGAGATTTTCATAGAAAATCTAAAGATTGTACCATGTAAAAACATTATGAACTTTGGGACTGCAAACATTCTTGCAAAAACAATCACCAGCCTATACAAAAAAAATAGTAAAGAGTTATTTAAATAAATACTATCAAAATTTTAGATGATAATTTGACTGTATGTAAGGACATAATTATTTGTGGTTTATGCATCTCAAAGGCCTGTTCTGTTCTGTTCTGTTACAAAAGTCCTGTTACAGCACACTCCCACAGACACTGTTTTCACATGCACAATATTTGCCTGAAATCGCCCATTCCTAAATTAGCCTTTACAGCCATTTCATGGATATTTTAGTTCCAATGTTGCATTCCCTCCAAGCTACCCACATTGCCTGTGTCAGATTCCCATAAGCAGTACGACTGCTTAGAAGCCTGTGAGCCAGGTAACAGCGGGAAGTAAAAGAGCGTCTATTGTGTCATAGTTGTCGTAATTAGCCACTTTGCAGGAAGAATCACCACCTCACCAAGGCATCTGGAATTAGCTTCACACAGTGACCTCTTTCTCCACCTAGCTTGACAGCAGGCAGGGCTCAGCTGGAGAACGGAGGGCCCTCTGTGCTGGAACACAGTCAGGAAGCTGCCACACCTGCAGCCTCAAGTGATGAGCTTTGAAAGAGAAATTACTGGTGTCACAATTACCCTTGACGAGCCATGATCTTTGAATAAATATTCAGGTTAAAAGCATATAAAAATCCATGGTGAAGTGCGTGGAAGCATTATCAAAGCCATAAATCGAGCTACAGAAACACATCCTAAATTAGGTATCGTATTAAATCTCTCAAGTACAAAATATGGGCAGTTGGTGTAGCTCATTTTATCTTTGTTCTTAGGAACACTTGCACTCACTAAAGAAGTGTGAACAATTTTTATTTTCACATTACTTTATGACAAGCAGTATCCTGTAGTGAAATTGTTGGGTGGGTTCTTTTAAACAAAGAACCCTTCCCACGTCCTACTCAGGAAGTACTCAATAAGTATGAGACTCTCTAGTTCAAAATGTCTCTTGTTTTACACTGAAGTTGCTTATGGAGCAAAAAGCGACTTTATGTGTTTGGAGGCCCTGTTTCAAAATGGTTGTGGAATCTGTGAGATGAAAGCTTCCTGGAAGAACCACGTAATCGTGATGGTTTGTAGCCTCTCCCCACTTAGTGTCTGATCTCCATCTTATCCTCGTGTGATGATGAAAATGGCATCATCTAGCATCTTGCTCCTCACACCAAGCTTTTGTGACTGCAGCCATCAATTCCCACCCTTTTCTTCCAAAGCTTCCTTATGTCAATGTATTTTTATCACAGTAAAAGAGAAGTAACTGACACACTCCTGGAGCATAGACTCCATTGGGGTCTACCATCAGATATTTTTACATTTATTATCTTACGCCAGGCCTGATACTCAGAAAGCAGTAAAATCTGCAGTCAAATCTTGAATTTAATGTCATCCTTAGCTGCTTGGGAATTTGACCTCAGTCTGTGAAATCCTAATCTTATAAAACAAATGAACTGTACGGTGCTTCTTGAAGTTTTGTGATGAACTTCATTGCAAAAGCAAGTCTATAATTCACATGAAAGCCTCAAACCATGATTAACCAAAGTAGTTTTATGTATAAAGAACTATACTGCTACAGGTATCTGACTACTTGCTTTCAACTTACCATATGAAGATATTTACAGAGAAAGTAATGCAACTAGAAATAACCTTGTTAATAGAAACTAGATAAGAAAGCTAAATATAACATCTTTTATGTCATATGTGGAGGATCTTATATTTCAATACCATTTGCACATAAACACACACACACACACACACACATACACACACTGTTCCTCAGGTATAGTCTAATGAAGCTAAGATAATTTAAAGATTTTCCTCATCTATAGCCAATGAAGTATACCAAATTTTCAAGCAAAATATGAGCTGTATCTTTCAAATTATGCTGTGCTTGATTTTTATTTAATGAAGTATAAAAGAAATTTTAAGACATCTTAAAATTTTTCTTTAATACATGCATTATTTAGAAGTTGCATGTTTTATTTATTAAAACTGGTCTTGTTTCTAGATATGATCAGGCTATCTGCTGAAAAAGAATTACTACAAATGGCTCCAATAAGAAAGAAATTATTATGATTTTATTAAAATTTAAAAAATGTTCTACATGAAAAAATTATTAAAACAGAAAATGAAGCTAAAGAAAGCAAACATTTAATCAATCAAATGTCATACAAAGAATTCAGTTTCAAGCTCAATAGAGGAATATTTAGGCTCAACTCTAAGAGAATGAATACCTCACAAAACAAGACATGCAGATGGTAAATATTACATTAGGAGATGTGTAAAACCAATGAGTGCTCGAGAAAATCATGTCTAAACAATGGAAGTCATCATTGCACACTTTATAAACTAACACAGAAATAAAGAATAAAGGAAGAGATGGAGGGAGGGAAGAGTAGGGGGAAGGAAGAAACCAAGAAAGCAATTTCTAAACGCCAATGGAGAGGTTTATATCAATTAATAAAACATAAGGTAAGATAAAGTGTGCATCTTGGAATGTCAAGCATTTGGGAAGAAAGAGAATGTGACTTGAATAGGTTCATGAGACGAGTTCTCCGAGAATATAAATTTTCTTTATATTCAATGTATGCTTTTAGTGAAGAACCTCACCAAAGCATACTTTTAGAAATGGTAATGTTTGCTTATGAAATCAATAGCACAACAAATACCACTTTAAAAAAAATAGTTGCCATAGGTGAATTGCATCAAAGACACTTCAGTTTATAGGTTTTTTTTTTTTTTTTGGTTTGTTGGGTTTTTTTTACAGCCTTTTCCTTGCAACTCAACCTGATCTAGAAGCAGAGATTTCACAATAGAAATTTCCACACCAAAAAAATTGTTGCCATCAGCTCCTATTCTAACATAAGCATTTGTTCCATTCTTCTAATCTAGAAGTCTCTGGCTGAGCTTATTAAAGAAAATCAATTCATCATGTCTTACAGGGAACAAGCATAGTCACCCCTTTTATTAATAAATGTGGAAATCCATTATGTAAAACCATCCTGCATCAGCTTTCTGAAATAAGTTACACTGATGTGGATATGCCAAGTAAGACCACAGACGTTTGAAAATCTCATTGGCAAGTACAATGGGACAGGATTTGAACCTAACTACTTTTAAGGATGTAAAAAAGTTCATCCTATCAAGAGCTTCATAATGATCCAGTCTAAGGCTTCATGGAGAAGTAAATTTAGCAGTTTACTCTGCCCATGAGTCTCAAATGAATTGAGCTCATAACACCTGCGCTCAGCGGTCTACTGGAAGCTTATCTGCTGCAGGTGCAAAGGGAAGTGATGGCTTTGATGTTAAGTTTATATATGGTACCTGCAGACTATGTTGTCGCTTTATCCCCTCTCAGAATACATCTATTTCCCAAGTCATTATGCCCTTTTATACTGAAAATTGGGAATTGCTCTTGCAAAATTATGGTGGGTGAGAAGCTAAGCAGTTTTATAAACTTTTATATCTAAATTATAGTTACTGTAGCTGAGACACTATATATTAAAATAAGTCCTCAAAACCTGTACAAAAGTGCTTGCATTTTTAGTTGCTGGCATGGTACAAGAAATATAAAAACAAAAGGAGTCCCTCTTTTCAAGTTGTGCTACATTTTGATGGCTAAATGAGAAGCGCAATCAAGTATTCCACTTTGTAATCTCAAAATCTCATAATTCTCATATGAGAATATGATATGTAATATTTATAATGGAATATCATTTTGTCCTTTACCATATTTTCAATACAAAGATGGAATAAAACACCACAAGTTCCACAACAATTTTAAATATTTTCATTTAAAATCATAGTTATAAATCTTTGCTGCCATAGAGTGCTATTTAATTTAAATTGTAAATTATCTTGAAATAGAACCAATCAAACATTATAAATGTGGTTGATCATTATAAATTCTGAACTAACCAGTGGTGAATGCTTATGAGGTTTACTTCCAGTGTGGTATTGATTTAATTTATGCTCACATCTCTAAATAATTTGTAAGCTTTTTGTCAGTTTGCTGGACAAGGAACCACAGCACAACAAATATTTCAAGGAAACCTTAGATAAATTTCAGCAATTTGCTTTTGATTAAAACAGATGGGCGTCTCTTCAGGCTACCAAATGTCAGCCTTGTTTGACAAGGGCACCATTCTGATTGATGGAGTTCACATTTCATCACGTTCCTGGTATTCGCTGTGAGTTAGTCTTGTTCCTTCAGCAACATATTCGGATTGAGTCTAAGCCTATATACTCAAGCTCTCTGCACCACAACTCACGATTGCTGACAGATTTGTGAGCACCTGACTTAAAAATAGCATCATCATAATCACTTGCAGATAGGCAAGTAGAAAAGGCATAGACATGAGCCAAACCATCCAACATCACTTTGAAAGAAGTTGAATTTAGAGTTGCCCTTAGCAACCAAGCTGGTTTATTGTCTTCCTTTCAGGTACAAGCTATTCTTATGATAACATGGAAGTTTCCTGTTTTTCTGGGAATCATCCTTTCATTTTGCCTATTTTTTCTCATGTGCAAATGATTTCTCAACATTTTCTGTAGTTTACTTAGTGCCAAACTATGTCAGAAGACTTCCAACAATAACCAGAAGTTTAATTATATTTTCCTTTTTGTTCCCTATCATTGTTACTTCCAAGAACATTCTGTCATTTATTGAGTGGACTTATGACAAGTGCTTAAAAGGTTGCTCACTATCAAACAAATCTCACAAATGTAAACGTGAAATGAGACTTGAAAATTAACGTGGCGTCTGCAAAATGGTTTGGTTGATATGCTTGCAGTATCAGTTCAGAAGACAGAAAAGGAAGGTTTGAGTTCCAGGAGAGCTCAGGCAAATGAGGTAAAGAAATGAAGAAGGTGTAATGAGATGAAGGAGAGAAGTAAGGAAAAGTAGGAGGAGAGAGAATCAGGGGCAGATTGGGTGAGAAGAAAGGATATAAGATTTTACTTTGTTTTAGAAATAAATGAATTTATATGATTCCAGGTTAAGCATTTATTTTACTAATTACATAGATTTCTATCCCAAATTCTGCTCTCCAAACTCTCATAAGATACTTTTGACAATAAAATTTATTATGGAAATAAGTATGCATATATTATATAGCTTTATTGTCACTACATTAAAACCTTGTCTTCAGGTTTTCTATTGCTGTGCAAAGACAGCATGACCAAGGCAACATTTAATTCTGGTGACTCATTTACAGTTCAAAGGTTTATTCCATCATGGTGGGAAACATGGTAGCAGCAGACAATGATGCTTCTTGTCAGAAAGTCCACTGCCAGTCACACTGAGTGAAGTTCAGAAAAAGAACTCAAAACCACTCCCCACAGTGACCCACTTCCAACAGAAGGTATGATCCAAATTAAAGGCATGCTCTCCATGAGAAGGATTTAGAAATTTGCCAGGGTCAGTGTCCCTGAGTATTTCACAGCTGTGGGAAAACCATGTCCAGAGTTTGCCTGATAAATAGAACATTGAAAACTAATGTACACACGTGTTCTTTTCCTGGTTGGATATCCAGATAATTCTTTGCCTGCAGTGTTCATTTATTAGCCTCACAATATAAGACGTAATATCCTTTTTATAACATTTAAGATCATTCTATATATTATATATTACATTTTTCACAATGTAGATGTTCCATTTAGGGTGGATATGTTTCGTCTTAACATTTTGTGGAAGGGTATGGAATCTTATAAAGTCTAACATAGCATTAGGTGCAGTTTGTAACTGTCTATGCAGGAAACCACAGAATTTGGCTTAGTAGCAATCATTAACATCTTTTCCCGGTAAAGCTTTGCACTTTTACCTAAAAATATAAACCACACATATTCACTTGCTATAAATTCACTTGAGAAATGAGAGAACATGACAATCAAGCAAAACTTTTTGAGAAGGGAATTAGAGTATTCTGAATTCAAAGACCAGATTTAGAAGCAGAATGTGTAGCTGAAAATTCAAACTCCACACATAATGATTATAATATACATTTACATGGAAACTGACAAGCTATAAAATGCTTTAAAAATTATAAGTTTTAACAATGAATTTCTCTGAGATTATCAGTTTAAATATGAGTAAGCTATGTTCCTCATGGATTAAACATTATCCCCAGATAGGACTGAAGGCTAGAAATTTAATCTCAGTAAAAATAATAGCCAGGAGAATGTTTGAATTCACATCAAAATGTGGCTACGCTTTAAGCTTGGGCTGTACAGAGCCCTGAACACACAGACCATTAGTCGATTCTACAATAGACTGCATATAAGACAACAGCACTTGGGCACTTCTCTTTTTCAATGTGGACTATACCTTAACAGACAAATATCACTTATACACTACAGATAAAATTGGTATTTTAGTCTTGCAACATGTGTGAACTAAGTCATTAGATCTTAGGCTCACCACAATCATTCATGTTTTAAGGTCAATAGGAGCTCAAATAAAACAGATGCATTCAAACTAAAAAGAACCAGGAAATACAATGTAACAAAATATAAGGTATTTCTTAACCTATTTTAATTGCCATCTTTTACCTATACACACTCTCAATTTGCCTAAAACAAGTCACAAAAGTTGCGCTATGTAGACCACACTTGCCTCTTTCAAATGGGTGAATGCACATCAAAGAAGTAGACAGATGACTATCCATTTGTGGAACTATGTCACCTGTGTTGTGAATTTATAGATTTATGAAACCTCAAAGGTGAGCAGAAGTGTAACAGCTCTTTATATCAGTAGCATTAAGGATTTGCTTTAAGAATAATCTTTAAAGATACCCAATAAAGTCCAACTTCTATAATCACATCATTAAAATAGGGTTCAAAATAGCACACATTTCTGTCCTCCTTCCTTCTCAAACAGAATACCTAGCAAATAGGAAATAAGTAATTCCTAGAAATTCAAAGAGTATGTTTTGAAATTCAATGTCCTATGCCATTTCATAATTAATTTTTTGAAAGAATGAGCTCATGTAATTCTCAGCAGAAAGTGGAGGGTAGGGCAGAAAGGAAATTAGAGGAGAGGGAATTAGCATGTAATTTATCAAGACATTGTATTCATGTTCGAAATTCTCAACTATTTTAAATTTTAAAAAGAGCATTTAGTCATAAAAATATTAGCTTATTAAAATTTATTTGATGTGATATATATATATGTATATAATGCATCTATTGATGATATTCCGCATACATAGTTTACTAATTTCTTATTTTATGCACAAATATGCATGATTATGTATTATTTGTAAACACAACATGCACGTAAGTTGTTGTTACTCTTTGGTATTTTGGCTCCCCAGCTCCCAAATAATCACACATGTTGTCTTATTCTTTCTTGTTCATGCCTGGCCTTAGCTTGCTTTGTTTCTAGCCAGTTTTTCTTAATTTAAATTATCCTGTCTACCTAATATTGTCTCTGGGCTTTTAACTTTCTGTATTTATGTATGCCTTTCTTTACTGCTTTCTCTGTGGCCTGCTGGGGACTGACCCCTGGAATCTTTCTCACCTTCTCTTTCCCATTCCTTGTTTTTTTTTTCTTCCAAGATTTCTCCTTCTACTTCTATTTATTCTTTCTGCCTGATAACCACGCCTATCTTTCTCCTGTCTTGCTGTAGACTATTCAGCTCTTTATTAGATCAACTGGGTGTTTTAAACAGGAGAGTGACACAGCTTCATTGAGTTAAACAAATGGAACATAAAAGAATGCAACATATCTTTGCATCATGACAACAAATGTTCTAGAGCATAAACAAAAGTAACACATCTTAAAATAATATTCCACAACACACAGCTATGTGTTGACTAATGCACACATAGTTCTTGAGTAAGGCTTATAATCATGATCCTTTGAATGTTAACCATTTCTCCATTCAAAAGTTGATAAGCCTTCTTGATATTGTGGTCTTGCAAGAATTAATTTGCAGTATTCCCAGTGGCATAAGTACATATATATTAATTTGCTTCTGTGTGTTTTAAGAGAGACAGTTTCTTTTGTGTAGCTCTAACTTTCCTGGAAATTATTTTGTATACCAGGTTGGCCTTGAACTAAGGAATCCACCTGCCTCTGCCTCCCAAGTGTTGACATTAAAAGTGTATGCTACCATTCTTTGTCCATTTATGTCTGGAAATATGTTGACTTGGCCATTGCTGAAACTCAACTTACTTATCTTCCTGCTGCCCTGGGTTGTGGAAATCCTGCAGCTTTGGGTCTGTGGAACCAGTTTCTTCACATGCTCCTACAGATCACAGAATGAGTGGAAGTTGGGGTGGAGGAACACATAACTCTGGTTCTGGGCCTGGGTAATTGTCAGATTGATTATCATGCCCTTATTCTCACCACCAAACAGCATCAATAGTGTAGCAGAAAGCAGAGGCCTTGAACCAGAGTGACACTGAACACTTGCAAGTAAAGAAATTTGGATAAAAATGTCTATTGTGGGACTTATTGTGTCATACTTCAACTTCCAAAATGAGATTGATTTATTTTCGTCTCTCTCTTATTTTTCTTTTCTCTTTTAAACTTTATTTTATCTTGGGAGGAATGTTGCAAGGGCAGAGGTAGAATACTAAGGAACCAGAAAATGGATGGACATGCATGATGTGAGAGACACAAAGAATAAATTACAAAAAGAAGAAAAAGAAACAAAAAAGGTAAGGTGACTTGAATGAATAGGGAGATACCTCAATGACAGATTCAACAGACAGATTTCTTTTGGTAGAAACTATCTTCTCTTTAAATTTCACCGATTTAAAACTGTCAAAATTGACTAAACAAACACATTGTGTTTGGTAATTTGTAATTCATTTTCAGTACCACTCAGAGTGATCATGATAGAAATAGTTATTATCCTCATTATATAGATGGGCAAACAGGCTCAGAGTTCAGAGCTCTTGGGAAGTCACAAAGATGATAAGAGAAATTGTTGCTATCTAAGCCTTCACAATTAAAATGACATTTATGAACCTGATTTCAAATTCAGAATGTAGTATAAAAGGCATAGTTGCTTGAGGTACCAGTCTGCCCATACTAATCAGTAATGGGAAAGATTTGTTCTTGAATTATTTTCAAGGCAATAATGAAATTATTTTAATGATAATTTACAGAAACTCAAAAGTATTTAGGGAACTTTATATTTTTCATCTCCTGCACCTTGAATTACTTCTCTAGTTCATTACTATTTGCATATTATAAGTGAGATAAATAAAATCTGAAATTTTCAAGTGAATATCCCACTGTAAAATATACAGCAAAAGTGTTCAGTTCAAACTCATGTCCACCTGAATCCATGATAGAGACACATGAGGTCAAATCACAAATCAGGCTCTGTTTGTGCTAAGTCCTGCTTCCGTTCTAAGATTGCTAAAGTTTTAGGATTGCAGCCTAAGCTTAATCACAGACACATTGAGTTGAAGTACTGATGAATACTACAGTGAAACACCTGACATGCTGTAAGGATGTTACTTTGCAATCAGTTTAGATTAATCATGTTGTAATAGAAGAAAGTCTGCAACATGTTTAAAATATCAAATTCGCCAAATTACAGAAATTGTCAACAAAAGGCAAATTAAATTGGACAGAAAATTAAAACAAGCTAGTTTAGGATAAAACTATTAAACAGAGAGATCAAAACAACTGTAGCATCATAGACTGAGAAAGGAATTGATGACTGTTAACTCTGGGAATCCTGGGAAAAGGATGCCTTTCTCAGTCGTGTGGAACTGGCTCATGTAGACAATGATAGCATGTCATTTTTCTTATTTGGTTTTCTAACTAGAAAAACACATTGTTAAAAAAACTAAGCTTAAACTACTGTATGATAAATTCAAAGAAGTAGAAACACCAAAACTAACCATAACTTAATCCACAAAAAGAAATCGATACCCAAGTTATTACCTGCTTTACAGTAAAGATTTATATTCTTAAAAGTTCTGAGCTCAGTAGTGGAGTGAGAAGAGTCAAAATACCCAATATGTATTACCTCACATGAAATAACAGTGCTACAATCCAATGAGGTGACTCATATACATATTGGATAATTTAACTTTTCTCATCCTGCAAACAACGTATTAGCTATGCATATATTGAGCATATATGTGTGTGCATGTCTTTGTACATATATACACAACTCTACATATTATAAAATAGATACTTTGAGTGTATGACAACCCTTAAAAATGTTTATAATCTCCGGGAGCAAATTTAAATTGGATATCAATTTATTCAGTTAAGGTATATACAGTATCCCACAAATCCCCTCCCATACCTTTACACTAAAACCTAGAAGTAAAGCAAAAACAATGCCATTATCTATTATAGTAAATATTAGTCAAGATCTATCACATAGTTGCCATGACAGACACAAGAGAGAGTGAGACAATAATGCAATGTGTGCATGTGTGTGTATGTGTACATATGTGTTCGATTGCATAATACACATCTATTGAATAATGTCAGAAGATTATTCATGATTCTGGCATCATTATAAATTTTAAAAGAGAGACAGAACTGGTAATGGTTTAGCTTTGAAATATTATCAAAAGATCTTTCTCCCCAGTAGTGTGTATATAAACTTCAAGCACTATAAAAGCCAGCTAGTAGCAATGAAGTGTTTCCAATGGGTGCCAACTTGTCTTTTATTTTCATGTGCTGTGACTCATGTATGTGTTGTCTTCTGCAGTAGAGTCTTACCACCAAATTCTGGTAAGTACCAAGGCCAACAGCATTTGTCTGACTAATTTAAGGGTAATGGTCTATAGAAACTTATTGCTCTAAAAGAGGCAACCCATAGCTGACACTGGTTTGTGATTTGATATAAGAAAGCTTTAGGAAGAAGTAATACACCACTGTTTGAGAAAAACTGTTGGAATATATTTATGTATGGATCCTTTTATAAGAGTAGGTTTTCATACAACATTTTTGAGAATCTTTGGTGGTACTAAACTCTACCCATTCTGTCTCTTTTTCACTGTCCCTAACACTTTTAACTCTTTTTCATTCATTATTTACATTCCTCATTTCATAACATCTGTGTTCTTTTGCCCTTTATTTGAAATCCACTGTTATGGTCCCCTTCCTAGTTCTCTGCTTCACATGGACACTACAATCTAAAGATACAAAGAAAGCATCTACATAGGATCTGAAGAAATGGAATATTTTTCCTTTACTCACTCAAAAGGATTATTTCGATCTCCATCTATTTACTTTTACGTTAATTTTTTACAGCTATGTTAAATTCTATTATGTGTATGAACCATATTTTCATTAACTTGATTATTATCTAATTTGTTTCCATTTGCTACTTACTGTGAATAGAGTATCAGCGAAAATGGATGAACACCCAGTTGTGAACTCCATCAGTTACTTCATCCCTTTTCCCTGAAGCTCAGAGAGCATCAGAAAACATGGACAGAATTATTGGAAGAGGCAGAACTAGTGAATATCTGTAGCAAATAAATATTAATAGGCTATCACAGTGTCATGGCAGGCATAAATGCACATGGCCTGTGATTACATGCTCAAACCTTGTATATGATCAGGCCAGACAAAATTCCAGAATGGATAAAAAAGGGCACAAGAACTGGGAGAGGGGAGTTATTTTCTAAAAGTGAATCTACTTTAGGAAGCCATGTGTCATTATGGAAGGAGAAAGGGATAGAGGAATAAAGCAAGCGAGCAAGACAGAAAGGAAGAAGAAAAGGGAGAGAGGGAGGAAGGAAGAGAGAGAGAGATAGAAAGAGTTTGATATTATACAAATGATAGTCTACCCAGATTATATTTTATGTTTTGGTTCAATGCAAAGTAAACATGTAGTGCAAATATATATAATTTATTCATACAAGTATCTCCATTTTTATACATGGTTAAGCAAATAAGTAGCTTATATAATTTATAAAAGTTTATACCATCTAAACTCATTAAATAGTTTTATTTATTGGGTACTAAAATATATTTTCAAGTTGCATTAATTGTAACTATGCTAAGACTTCCAAAATTATTGATTGAAAATAAAATTAGACTATTAAAGGTACTAAAAATATTTCTTTGAAAAACACAATACTGAATCAGTTCTGAAAATTAAATGTTAATTTGCTTACTAAAGGCTATATAAAGAAACATACAAGGCTTTTGTCCTCTCAAAGATTAGCAACAAAGAACATCTTCCTTACAAAATCAATTTACAAGAATATCACCAAGTTTCATATGAGCAGTTACAAAACGTCATTTATGGTTAAAGATGTGTGCTCAGTGATAAGACTAGTTATATTAGTTGGATTTCAATCTTGATCCACACCTAACTAAGCTGGGTAAGGCACTGATGTTGCCAAGTCTCAGTTGTGAATAATGCAACAGTATTTTCTTGTGGAATCATTATCCATGCTAAACAAGATAGTTTGTGTTCTGTTTCTGTCATAACAGCCACAAGTACCATGGAAGAATTGACTATTATAATTATTGGGGTGATTCTAGTCCTAAATCTTGACCTATACAGACTAGAAAAAAACATGATCGAAGTTTCTAACAACTCAAGTCAGCAAACCTAGGAAAATCTCTGTCCCTTTAAAAAGGATCTACCTGAGAAACTTCAAATCATCCATATTCCTCCATCCTACCAGCTGTGCTTTCAAATCTAAATAGCAACTATGTCTCCTCGGCTTGAGAACAGGAAGGATATAACCTGAGTTATGTGACCATCAACAAAAACAGACAGGATTCAAATGAAGCATCTCAGTCATCCTGATTTCTATCATTTTTCATTTTCCTAAATCTTCTTGTAAACATCCTTGAAGGAGAGAATTCTAAAGAAAGGCATGTCTGTTCTTTCTTTTGTACTAGAAAGCTAGTACAAAATCCACGAGGAATTGAGATATACCAAGGAATGACATGTTGAGAAAAGCGAGAGACTGAGCCATTGCACCCAACAGAAGGAACATCACTTCACAAGAAGAGCTGTTACATATCTCTGTTATATTGTGGAATACGCCAGTAGCTAATAATTTGGAAGGCCAAGGATAAATAGGACTCCTCCCTGACTAGAACTCTTTAACTATGAATATTCTCTAGACATCTATTTAAATCTAAACCTCATGCCAACCTCCAAAAGAGAAATATAAGTGTCACTGCACTCCTTTATGTGTTCCTCTTTCTTCTGTCCTTTTATTTATTAATTGATTCTTTTGGAGTGTTGATGACTGTTGGCCACACCTAGCTTGTTAGGGCTGCCAGAAACCCAACATGTCCTCTAAGAACCCTCATCATAACTGAGTTTCCTCACCCTTCCTGTTAGTCCTTGATTCTTTAAAAGCACCCAGTCTCTTCTGTACAAATCAATGTTAGAAGCAGTTTTCATTAGACTACTCTATTGCAATAGCTGTTTCTGATTAAAACCTCTCTTTAGGCTGAGCAATAATGGTGCACACACAGGAGGATCTGTGTGATGTAGAGGCCAGCCTGTTCTACAGAGCAAGCTCCAGGACAGCCAGGGATACGCAAAGAGTATTCCCTGGCATCCTGAACCTTCATTGA
Source organism: Myodes glareolus (assembly GCF_982192425.1). Lineage (NCBI taxonomy): Eukaryota > Metazoa > Chordata > Mammalia > Rodentia > Cricetidae > Myodes > Myodes glareolus. Next base: position 73,584,748 of record NC_142037.1, on the reverse strand, counting down.
TGTTTGTGAGGACTTCATATATTAAAAAAAACACCAGACAATATTGTTCCTTCAAAGAAAAATGTTTCTCAATTAAGCCAGGTTTTCAGGGATCTCAGAGTACCACACACAATTTAAATGATATTTCCATAGTGCTTAGCACAACAGATAAAGTTGTGTTTCCTTAAGCTACAAGGAAACAGTTATCAAAAGGCTACTTTCTTATTAAATTTTTAAATTTATTCTACGTACCAACCACAGTTTCCCCTCTCTCCTCTCTTCTTGTTTTCTCCCCCCACCTCCTTTCTACCAATAGACCCTTTGCACACCTCAGAAAAGGTATGGCCTACCATGAGAGTCAATAAAGAATAGCATATCAAGTTGAGGTAGATGTAAGCTCCTCTCTTCTGCATCAAGGCTGAGCAAGTATCCCACCATAGCGAATACGCACACAAAGCTACTTTTTAGAGCAAACTTTGGTATTTGTCTTTCTCTTAAAATGTAATAATTTCATTAAAGGATTACAGTAGAAAAAGTTAGGCTGTAGTTGAAACAGATATTGGCCATTATATCAGCATTGAGGAGGGCAACTGCTTTGGGTTACGGTAATAATTTCTAGATCAGAAAGGGGAAAAGATTGAAGAAGGTATTTTCTTTTGTGTTATGTTTGCTAAAGTGGACTTGTGTATTCAATCTTGGAGACTTGGCAAAGAAAGACTACATTTAGATTTGTCGATTAATTCAGTTTTTAACTTTATATATAAGATCCTACATCTCCTCCAACATTTATTCCTTTAAAGAATTTGAACACTCTTACACAATGTTCTTTGTTTGTTTTTAATGCTTGTTTGTGGTTTTTAGTTTTGTCATTTTTGAGATAGTCTTCCTGTCCCATTATGTAGTCCTCACTGGCCTGGAACTCATTGTAGACCAGGACGACCACAAATTCCCAGACGGAGATTTGCTTGTTTCTGCCCTCCAAGAGCTCAGATTAAAGGGGTGGGCCACCATGCCTGGCCCAACACATATTGTCATACAGATAAATCCTTCTTTAATAAAAAAAGTAAAATAAACCAGAGAAGCTCTAGTAGACAGAAGCCCGTAATGGTAAATTGCTTTAACCTTAGCATCAAGATTTCTTTGTTTTATTTCTGGATTCCTAAGACCTAAAACTAGCCATGAAAAACTTACTTTCTCATCAATGGAAATATTAATACTTTCTAGTTCATATAGCTACATATGTGATGAGATAACATGGGACATTAAGAGAAATCTATGCGCCCTAAACATCTTTTGTAAGATCTCAATTGCCTTGATTTCCACTTCTTTGTTAAAGCATAGAGAGTGAATATTTCATCCATTCCTACCTCTGCCTGTGTAATTATACAATTAGTCACAGTTTCCTCTTCTGATTATTGAATTAAAATTACTTGCTTTATCTTCTTAATAATAAGTTTAAAGATTTGGATTTTTCTTTTCATAAATGACTTTTATTTTTTAGTATACTGTCAAAGACAATTTCATAAAGCCTAGAGTATGCGTCATTGTTGTACATCACAGTCCTATGAAACTTTTTTGTCCTTCTGATTAATAAATCCTTTTTTTAAATATTTGGTCCTTAGCTATTTAATTTCTCTGTGTTAATTGCATTCGTTCATTAAATGCTAATTAATTATTTTCTCAGAGAACTACCCTTTAGCTCTGCTCCCTACGTCCTCACTTATGTGTCCACACCACCTACATGGCTTAGGCTGTGAGTTATGCTTATTACCAATATGCAAATATCTGACTGCATCTTAGTTTTCTTTGAATTCTAGCCCTCTAATCCCAACAGCAAGTTGATTGCTCTCTTTGCAAAGGATGTTTGTGGTATTTTCCCCCACTGGTTGTCATCTGATCCAATTATTACATGTTGGAAACCTAAGAATCTCCTAATTTACTCTTCTTTATCTAATCCCACATGAAGTCTTATTCCACATGAATATTCACGGAACCTGAGCTTTACTGGTTTCGGTTCCCTAATAGCTCCCAAACTTCTGCTTAATGACTCTTAAATTCAAGTGTTCATCCCCTTGTTGCTGAATTAAGGCACCAACATCCTAAATGATTCTACCTTCCTTTTGTCTTTTAAACCCTTCCTGTTTGTTGTCTTCCAACTTTTTTAAGGGAGGTTGTTTTTTGCTGTTTTTATTTTATTTTGTTTTGATTTTGGATTTTAGTGTACAAAAAAAAACCTCTTACCACTAACTGGTATTTACTTTACTCCTCAATTATTTTCTAACATTCTCCCCTTTTTTTTCTCTAGCTCCTTCTTGTCTTCTAAAGGGAAAGGTCCCCCTTCTTTTCTCCTTCCTTTCCATTAATCATTGAGATCCTCATGTAAAGATCAAAACTATTTTTTTTTAATTCAGGGAATACCATGCAAATGAACTTAGAGAAATTCACTTTTTCTTTTTCTTTATTTACACCTCAACATTTGTTCTTGACAGCATTATATGGTTTTTAAAAGACTTTTTAGAAACTAAATTACAATTTTGATGATTAAAAACACAGCAGTGTCCCGTTTACTTGCCATCAAATTTTGGATTCTTTGAGCTTGTAAATCTTGATTTCTACCAACATTCTTCAAAGTTATTGTTCTTTCTCAGTTAAGTCTACTCCACTAAACTAACAAAGCTTTACATTAGAGTTTATAATTCCATAAAATTTGAAACAGGAAAGATGGAAAACAAGCATTCCTCTTAATTATTTTCAATGCAATACCTAAAAAAAACATATATTAAATTTTTGTTCATTAATTTAATTTTTTCCATAAACGTGATAAAGCTCAATTAACTACATAACTTAGGACATTAAGCTTGTCATTCCTTTATTACAATAATGGCATTTATATACAAAAGGTGTCTGCAGCCGACAATGGTGAAGGGTGTAAAGATGTTCTAGGAGAATATACCAAATATACTACAAAAGAAATGGAAAGGGAAATTTTTTTTTCTATTTCAGTAAACTGTTCTAATGTTAAAATGAAAATAATCTTAGTCAATGTTTTCCTCAAGCCTTCCCACTGTGAAACCCCATTATACTTTAATTTGCTTTATTTGTAACACAATGGTACAAAGTTATTCTTAAGCCAGTAAGGGAGACAGACATATCAAAAGAATAAAGATAATCCCTTTATGCTTGAAAGCCTCAGAGTTTCACTCTCAGGTCAGCCTTCCTCAACATCATACCTCAAAGAACTGCACAGAGAAGGTATCCACAACAGCACATTGCTTTTAATGATAAAAAGAAGGTTTAGACTATATCTCTAGATTTATTACTTTTCTTGACCATATTAAAACATTAAGGAATCACATCAATGATAAGAAAAGCAAATAGGAGATATGAGGTATATAGATGATTTATAAAATATGAGGAAAAGAAGAAAATAACAGGTTGTCAAAACAATTGCCCCTTTTGTAGATAAGACATCCCCTCAATGAAGAAAGACTCATATTAGTTAATTAGGTAATTGTGATGCTTATAACTCAAGATGACTATAGTCATGCCAAATCAAATTCATATATATTAGCATATTTTCTATTAACCTATTTAGATATCATGGCTATCTAGATTTTCCTATTTTTGTAAAACTAATTTTTACCATGATACACAAGTATTCTAAAATGAGGATATGGTGTGGGAGAATGGTCTATATTCTGTCAATTATATTTTAAATAAACGCTGATTTGTAGGTAGCCATGCAGGAAGTATAGGCGGGGCAGCCAGACAGGAAGTAGAGGCAGGCCAATGAGAACAGGAGAATTCTGGGAAGAAGAAAACCCATTCCTCTGCAGTCCTGACCAGACACGGAAGAAGCAAGATGTGACTGCCTCCCTGAAAAAGTTACTGAGCCATGTGGCTAATACAGAAAAGAATAATGGGCTAATATAAGTTATAAGAGTTAATAAGAAGCATGAGCTAATGGGCCAATCAGTTTTAAAACTAATATAAACTTCTGTGTGATTTCTTTGGGACTTAACGACTGAGGGAACCAGGAAGGACAGAAACCCTGACAACAAGCATAAACTCTTGACTAGACCCTAACCTCCTTTCCTAGTTCTATATAGGTCTTTTCATTAGACACACTATTACAAACTGACCTACCTGAGTGCATAGCCCTTATAAGCACTCATGGACTTAGTGGTAAAAGTAGTATTGAAGATGAATACTAACCTATGTGATTACCAACAGGGTCACCATCCAAATTAGTAGGACTGCTTTGAAATAAAGCCATTTTTCACGTCCTACATACTTTTTCACAATGGGTAAAGCATGCTGGAGAATCAAGAAGTAGAGACTGGAGCTAGAAACACGTTAAGGCTATGCCTTCACTTCAAATGCATTGCCTTGCCCATCTCTCCAACTTTGTTGATCCCTCTCCCCAGCTAGGCTTTACCACACTAATGTTTCAAAACTCAGCTTCAGCAACATGTCATCATCTTCAAGATCAAATGTTCAGACATTTTCACTCATGAAATAGAGGGTGTGTTACAGCTGAATTTCTCAAATTCCACCACAACTCCTTAAATACTTTGTTTTCACTAAATCTCCATTTCTGAATTTTTAGAACTTACAGAACAAATCCAAAGCCTTCAAGAATTAGAATGTATAAACACAACAGTAAACATTGCCACTCTTAAGAGGAAGAATGGGAAGAAGTTAAGGAAAGACTGACTCTAAACTAGAATGATAGCTTTCAGGGCAAATACCAAATCCTCTGTCTCTGTATTCTGCAAATGGGAATCAGCATGGCCTCCCTGGAACTACCCTGGACTGAGAATAGTCATTAGTTTTCATTTATGCTGTGGAGATATCCAGAATCTCACTCTATGCCAATAGCTGTCCTAAGTGAACATCATGGGTTTCATGCATCTCTAACATTTTATGATTTCAGTATCAATTGATCTTCACCTTCACTGTTTTAGATACAGCCCACTAAGGGAACCCACTAAAGAATGCTAGACACCTGTTACAAGTTGCTTGCTCTCAGTGACTTTCTGGAACCTTGTCACAAATTTCAATCACTTTCTTATTCTTGCATCCTACAGGTTTGTAAAATTTAAGAATGCAAAGTTCTACTTTCACCTCATAATATAGACACTTTCCTTGGAAGCTGATAGCAACAGGCATCAAGAGCATGCATGGATGAGCAGGAGAAAACATTTGTCTGTAACTCTATTTGAAGAAAATGCTCCAAAAGTCTGTTTGTTCAAATACTCTCCTCAAATGCATTTGCATACGGAGCCTTGGACTGGTGAAGACCTACACTAATGTCTTGATTTGTTTCCCTGATAAACAGTTCTAAGTTGCTCTTTAATTGTTATTTAACAACCTCCATTACATTGACTATCTCTTTAAACTGACCTATTTGAAAAACATTTTAGAATTTGTTCAGTCTCACTGGGATGCCCTTTACTTTCTATTTTTAGAATTCTAGAACATCTCAAGCACATGAGTGTTATTTTTTTTTTTGGTGAGTTATTTTATTTATTTATTTATTAAAAATTTCCACCTCTTCCCCACCTCTCTTTTCCCTCACCCTTCATACCTCCGCCTCCCTCTCTAGTCTTAAGAGCAGTCTGGGTTCCCTGCCCTGTGGGAAGTCCAAGGTCCTCCTCCCTCCATACAGGTCTATAAAGGTGAGCATCCAAACAAACCAGGCTCCCACAAAGTCAGTCCATGCAGTAGAATAAAAACCCAGTGCCATTGTCCTTGGTTTCTCAGTCAGTTTTCATTGCCAACCACATTCTGAGTGTCCATTTTGATCACATACTCCATCACTCCCAGTCCAGCTGGCCTTGGTGAGCTCCCATTAGATCAGTCCCACCGTCTCAGTAGGTGAACGCACCCCTCGTGATCCTGACTTCCTTTCTCATGTTCTCCCTCCTTCTGCTCACCATTTGGACCTTGGGAACTAAGTCCAGTGCTCCAATGTGGGTCTCTGTCTATATCTCCATTCATCACCAGATGAAGGTTCTATGGTACTGTGCAAGATATTCATCAGTGTGGCTATGGGACAAGGCCAGTTCAGGTACCCTCTACTCTGCAGTCCAAGGAACAATCTGGGGACCTCTTCTTGGACCTCGGATCCCTCTAGAGACAAGTCTCTTGCAAACCCTAAAATGGCTTTTTTAATTAAGATATTTACTTTCCTGCTCCCATATCCACCCTTCTTCCATGCCACCCATTCCATTCCCCCAACCTCTCCTGAATCCCCCCCTTCTCCCTTCTCTCTACCCATCTCCTCTTACATCCACTCCCCCACACCCCCGTGCACCCAAGTTTTTCCTGGCAATCTTGTCTACTTCCAATATCCAGGAGGATAACTATATGATTTTCTTTGAATTCACCTTCTTATTTAGCTTCTCTAGGAAAGACAATTCTACCAAATGCAATCTATAGATTCAATGCAATCCCCATCAAAATCCCATCAAACTTCTTCACAGACCTTGAGAGAACAATAATCAAGTTTATATGGCAAAACAAAAAACCCAGAATAGCCAAAACAATCCTATACAATAAAAGTACTTCCGGAGGCATTATCATCCCAGACTTCAAACTCTATTACAGAGCTACAATAATGAAAACTGCTTGGTATTGGCACAAAAACAGAGATGTTGACCAGTGGAATCGAATCGAAGACCCAGATCTTAATCCACAAACCTATGAACACCTAATTTTCGACAAAGGAGCTAAAACTTTACAATGGAAGAAAGAAAGCATCTTTAACAAATGGTGCCAGCATAACTGGATGTCAACCTGTAGAAGAATGAAAATAGATTCATATCTATCACCATGCACAAAACTCAAGTCCAAATGGATTAAAGACCTCAATATTAATATTACCATATTAATAGAAGAGAAAGTGGGAAGTAGTCTAAAAGGCATGGGCACAGGAGACCACATCCTAGGTAGAACCCCAGTAGCACAAACAATAAGAGAATCAATGAATAAATGGGACCTCCTGAAACTTAGAAGCTTCTGTAAAGCAAAGGACACTGTCATTAAGACAAAAAGGCAACCTACTGATTGGGAGAAGATCTTCACCAACCCCCCATCAGACAAAGGTCTGATCTCCAAATTATACAAAGAACTCAAGAAACTAGACACTAAAACTCTAATTAACCCAATTTAAAAGATGAGGTACTGAACTGAACAGAGAATTCTCAACAAAAGAACTTCGAATGGCCAAAAGACACTTAAGGTCATGCTCAACCGTGTTAGCAATCAGGGAAATGCAAATCAAAACAACTTTGAGATATCATCTTACACCTGTCAGAATAGCTAAACTCAAAAACAGCAATGATAGCCTATGCTGGAGAGGATGTGGAGTAAAGAGAACACTCATCCATTGTTGGTGGGAATGCAAACTTGTGCAGCCACTGTGGAAATCAGTGTGGCGGTTTCTCAGGAAACTGGGAGTCAACCTTCCTCTGGACCCAGCAATTCCACTCTTGGGAATATACCCAAGAGATGCCATATCTTACTACAAAAGCATTTGTTCAATTATGTTCATAGCAGCACTATTTGTAATAGCCAGAACCTGGAAACAATCTAGGTGGCCCTCAATAGAAGAATGGTTAAAGAAGGTGTGAAACATATACACATTAGAGTTTTATTCAGCAGTAAAAAACAATGACATCTTTGCTGAAAAAGCATTTGACAAAATTCAACACCCATTTATGATAAAGGTGTTGGAGAGACTGGGGATACAAGGATCATACCTAAATATAATAAAAGCAATATACACCAAGCCGACAGCTAACATCAAACTGAATGGAGAGAAACTCAAAGCCTTTCCACTAAAATCAGGAACGCGACAAGGCTGTCCACTCTCTCCATACCTCTTCAATATAGTGCTTGAAGTTCTAGCAATAGCAATAAGACAACATAAGGGGATCACGGGGATTCGAATTGGAAAGGATGAAGTTAAACTTTCGTTATTTGCTGACGATATGATAGTGTACATAAGCGACCCCAAAAACTCTACCAAAGAACTCCTACAGCTGATAAACACCTTTAGTAACGTGGCAGGATACAAGATCAACTCCAAAAAATCAGTGGCCCTCCTATACACAAAGGATAAAGAAGCAGAGAGGGAAATCAGAGAAGCATCACCTTTCATGATAGCCACAAATAGCATAAAATATCTTGGGGTTACTCTAACCAAGGAAGTGAAAGACCTATTTGACAAAAACTTTAAGTCTTTGAAGAAAGAAATTGAGGAGGATACCAGAAAATGAAAAGACCTCCCCTGCTCTTGGATTGGGAGAATCAACATAGTAAAAATGGCAATTCTACCAAAAGCAATCTATAGATTCAATGCAATCCCCATCAAAATCCCATCAAACTTCTTCACAGACCTTGAGAGAACAATAATCAAGTTTATATGGCAAAACAAAAAACCCAGGATAGCCAAAACAATCTTATACAATAAAAGAACTTCTGGAGGCATTACCATCCCTGACTTCAAACTCTATTATAGAGCTACAGTATTGAAAACAGCTTGGTATTGGCATAAGAACAGAGAAGTCGACCTATGGAATCCAATAGAAGACCCAGATATTAACCCACAAACTTATGAACACCTAATTTTCGACAAGGGAGCTAAAGGTATACAATGGAAGAAGGAAAGCATCTTTAACAAATGGTGCTGGCATAACTGCATGTCAACCTGTAAAAAAATGAAAGTAGATCCATATCTATCACCATGCACAAAACTCAGGTCCAAATGGATTAAAGACATCAACATTAATCCGTCCACTTTGAACCTGATAGAAGAGAAAGTGGGAAGTAGTCTACAAGATTTAGGCACAGGAGGCCTCTTCCTAAGTAGGACCCCAGCAGCACAGACAATAAGAGAAACAATGAATAAATGGGATCTACTGAAACTGGGAAGCTTCTGTAAAGCAAAGGACACTGTCAGTAGGACAAAAAGGCTGCCTTCTGACTGGGAGAAGATCTTCACCAACCCCTCATCAGACAAAGGTCTGATCTCCAAAATATACAAAGAACTCAAGAAACTAGGCACTAAAACTCTAATTAACCCAATTAAAAAATGGGGTACTGAACTTAACAGAGAATTCACAACAGATGAACTTTGAATGGCCAGAAGACACTTAAGGTCATGCTCAACCTCCTTAGCGATCAGGGAAATGCAAATCAAAACCACTTTGAGATACCATCTTACACCTGTCAGAATAGCTAAAGTCAAAAACACCAATGATAGCCTATGCTGGAGAGGATGTGGGGTGAGGGGAACACTCATCCATTGTTGGTGGGAGTGCAAACTCGTGCAGCCACTGTGGAAATCAGTGTGGCGGTTTCTCAGGAAACTGGGAGTCAACCTCCCTCAGGACCCAGCAATACCACTCTTGGGAATATACCCTAAAGATTCCCTAACATACTACAAAAGCATTTGTTCAACTATGTTCATAGCTGCACTATTTGTAATAGCCAAAACATGGAAACAACCTAGGTGCCCCTCAATAGAAGAATGGTTAAAAAAGGTGTGGAACATATATACATTAGAGTTTTACTCGGCGGTTAAAAACAATGACATCTTGAATTTTGCATGCAAATGGATGGAAATAGAAAACGCTTTACTGAGTGAGGTAAGCCAGACCCAAAAAGAGGAACACGGTATGTATTCACTCATAAGTGGATTCTAACCATAATTAAAGGTCTTTGAGCCTATTATTCGTGATCCTAGAGAAGCTAAATAAGAAGATGAACCTGATGAAGATTATTTAGCTATCCACCAGGAGGTAGGAAATAGACAAGAGTCCCAGGTAACCTCGGGTGCATGGGGGGGTGGGAGGGTTGATGGAGGGGGAGAGGGCTAGAGAGAAGGGAGTAGGGGAGGAACGGGGAAAGCTTGGTGGCCGGGGATGGGGGGGAGGGAGGTAGGATGAATATGGGATCAGGGAACAATATATTTCAACTAAGGGAGCCATTTTAGGGTTTACAGGAGACTTGATTATATATGGGATCCCAGGTCCAAGGAGAAATCCCCCAGATTGCTCTCTGGACAGAGGAGAGGGTGCCTGAATCGGCCGTGGCCCATGACCATACTGATGTATATTTTGCTTATCACCATAGATCCTTCGTCTGGCGAAGGACGGCTATGCAGTCGGAGGTCCACATTGGAGCAATGGATTGAGCCCCCCGAGGTCCGGAGGGGGAGCGGAAGGAGGAGGAACATGAAAGAGGAAATCAGTACTGCGAGGGATGCTATCACCCACTGATACAAGGGAATGGATCTGATGAGAATTTACCAGGGCCAGTCGGACTGGGACTGAACGAGGACGTGATCTAGCCAGATTCTCGGAATTTGGCCGGATTCTCTGACTGTGGCTGGCCCGGGGTCTTTCTGAAAAGCCATTGACTATGACACTGGGACCTGTTTCCTCTGCATATGCTGGATTTTGGGGATCCAGTCTGTTTGGAGGCTCGCCTTCCTGGACCTGGAGGGAGGGGGAGGGAGCTGGAGCTTCCCACAGGGCAGGAAACCCTGACTGCCCTGGGGGACGGAGGGGAAGGAGGGGGGGAGTGGGGGGAGTGGGAGGGTGTTGGGAGGGGGGGCGGAAATGGAAACTTTTATAATTTAATAAAATTTACTAAAAAAAAAAACAAAACAAAAAAAAACAATGACATCTTGAATTTTGCATGCAAATGGATGGAAATAGAAAACGCTTTACTGAGTGAGGTAACTCAGACCCAAAAAGAGGAATATGGTATGTACTCACTCATGAGTGGATTCTAGTCATAATTAAAGGACATTGAGCCTATAATTAGTGATCCTAGAAAAGCACATGAGTGTTAGACTACCCTTCAAAATGACCCACCCAAACAGCTCTAAATGCGTAGGAATAATAGTCTTAGCACAATGCCCCATATCTTGGAATTGACTTTCTTTCCTTGTCTCTTTTCTCCTTTTTTTATTTTTTATGTTAAGAATAATTTACTCTTGTTTTTATTCTTTAAGCAAAAGTATTAATATTAACGTCAATAAGACTTTCTAATTGCATACCAATTTTTCTGCATCTTACATGCTATGACAAATAAAGGTGACTTTCTGATGTGGGACCCCCTCGGTATGCTGTGAATACCATTGTTTAATAAAGAAACTGGCTTGATGTGATAGGGTAGAATAGAGCTAGGTGGGGAAAATTAAACTGAATGCTGGGAGAAAGGATGGAGTCAGGGAGGAGCCATGGAGCCACCGCCTGAGACAGACATGCTGAAACTTTGCTGGCAAGCCACTGTCACATGGCAATACACAGATTAATGGAGATGGGTTAAATTAATATGTCAGAATTAGCCAGTAAGAAGCTAGAGCTAATGGGTCAAGCAGTGATTTAATTAATAGTTTGTGTATGGTTGTTTTGGGAGTCTGGGCCATCGGGAAACAAAAACGTGGCCTCCATACAACAGCTTTCCTAGATAAAAAAAAAAAAAATCCCAGCACCTGCATTGAGAAAGTAATAATAAATTTATTGGTTTGTTTTGTGTCATTTTTAGAGGCAAAGTCTAAAACTCTAGTTCAAGATGTGTGTCCCTGAACCTATTACATATCTCACTCTCCTTTCAAACTTTTAGCAATTGTCTCACCTCTCTGCCTCTTGAAAACTAGAACGAAAGTTGAGTACTGTCACTACTGGCTCCGTGATCTTCACTGGTTACTTTTTCTTGGTGCTGTGATCAAATTATCTTGAAAAGAATTCACAGTTTAGTGGTATTGGAATTTAGTTTGGTTCATAATCTGTGGTGGTATCCATTGTGTTGGGGAAATACCGAATAGCTCACAGATGCAGCAGAAGGAACATCAGGAAGCAGGAAAAGGATAGACCTCCACACCTCTCCAGGTTATCCCTGGTAAAGAAATTTCTTCCAGACAGCCCACATCTCCTAATGGCTCACACCCTTCTCAAACAGCATCACCCTCTCCTGGACAGTGTTCAAGTATATTGACTGCACATAAAGTTTTATATCCATCTAAAAAACAACTTATTTTACTTTATATGTTATTTCCTATAGAACTATATGCTTATTAAAATAAAATTTCATTTAATTTTATATTATGAGAAATTATGTCACAGTTTTCTTAACTCAATCAATTCCTAAGATGAAAGAATTTATCTAAAAGTAAAATTTCAGTGTCTAGCATTAATATATACACATTCCTCAAATCCTTTCTCCCACTGATGCAAAGGGACTGATCGAATGAGAGCTCACCAAGGCCAGCTGGACTGGGACTGAACGAGCATTTGATCAAACCGGATTCTCTGAATGTGGCTGACATGGGGGCTGACTGAGCCCCCGAGATCCAAATGAAGACTGAGAAGCCATTGACAATGGCACTGGGTCTTGTTTCGTCTGCATGGACTGGCTTTTTGGGATCCTGGCCTGTTTGGATGCTCACCTTCCTGGACCTGGAGGGAGGGGGGGAGGAACTTGGATTTCCCACAGGACAGGAAACCCTGACTGCTCTTGGGAATGGTGAGGGAGGAGGAGAGGGAGTGGGGGGAGCGGGAGGGTATTGGGAGGAGGGGATGAAGTGGAAAGAGTGTTTTCGGATACTTGAATAAACAACAACAACAACAAAAAAATCCTTTCTCCAATAACAACAAAAGAAAAATAAAGGCATCAAGCTTGTTTAAGTATGATATAAACTCTAATACTAGGAAAAAGCAGATCATTTTTGGGTGTTTTTGCTGCATGTAAATTTAAATCAGATTCTTAAATTTTATTTATTTATCATGTCTGTGTGTGTGTATTTGTGTTTCTCTCTCTCTCTCTCTGTGTGTGTGTGTGTGTACTTGCTTAAGCATGCATAAATCGCTCATATAGAGGTCAGAAGTCAACTTATAAGTGTTGGTTCTGTAACCCCACAACCGGCAAGTCCCAGAGAAAATCAATCACACAGAGATCTCTATAAGTTATAAAGCTGATTGGTCCATTAGGTCAGGCTACTTATTAGTTCTTATAACTTATGTTACCCCATTATCCTTATCTACGTTAGCACATGGCTCGGTACCTTTTTCAGTTGTCAGCTTACATGTTGCTGCTTCGGTGGTCTGTGCTGGAGTGGCGGAGGGAGCTTTCTGTTTCCCAGGATATTCCTGTTCTCATCGCCCCGCCTCTACTTCCTGTCTGGTTGACCCACCTATACTTCCTGCCTGGCCAATCAGCGTTTTATTAAAATACATGATTGATAGAACACAGACAATTCTCCCACACCAGGTTTCTACTGCATGATTCCTGGATATGACCTCAGGTGTTCAGGATTGGCTACATGTAGCGAGAATTTAACCAGTCGTAATAACAAAACCAAAAGATAAATATCAGCATAAGTGTTGAAAGATCTTTTCTTGATGAACCATTTTGCTAGTCCCAAAAAGAAAATTTATGAGGAAATATATTTTGGGTACTTACTGTCTAAGTAAATTACATCAAGATAAATTATAGTGTAAATTTTTTGTAAACCTGAAACTTAAAAAAATGTAGACACTTTACTATTCAAACGTGTAACACAGTGTTTCATAAATAATATTTGATATATTAAATAGAAAAGAAGGAAATGAGAAAGGAAGGAGAAATGAAGGAAGGCTAATGATTAAATTCTAGGACTGAAAAACCAATCTTCCTAGAAAAATAATCTTTTAAAAATGATTTAAAAGTCGATAGTAATATCTGCCATATATTACTGTTATTATAAAACTCACTATCACTTTTTACATGTCCTAATATATATATATATATATATAATATATATATAAATAAATAAACTCTAAATTTTATAATGTAATTCTTTCCCAATTTTCAAGAGTATTACTGTATCTTATTCTTCCTTATTTTTGTGTACATTGAAGAAATTTTCCAAAGAAAACTTGTAAGCATCTGGCTATATTTTTCATCGCTTTGTATCTAATACTGCATACATATATTAACTTTGTATAAAATAGAAGAAGAAAAAACAAAATCATATGCCATATTGTGTCTCAGAATATTCCTAGGCACTGACTGAGAGCACCGTAAGAGAAATGAAGAAGAGGATTTAGGGGCTTGGCAGGAATACCTAAGATTTCATAAGTGTGTAAGCCCTTAAAATATCAGTGTCCATCTCTTATAGCGCTTTGTAATGCTACACTAAGAACAAATTTATTGCAACCAGATTATCGGGTCATTTTATGAAACATCACTTGCTAGCAGGAAACAACTGTAGACCCAAATGTGAGGCATGTTCTAATTTTTTTAAAACCATTCTTATTAAAAATCCCATAAAACTATGATTTTAAATAAGTTTGTGTCAAATTTAATTTTAAAGTCATTATAAGACTAAATGTAGTGTTTAAGTCAGTATAAGGATAAATGTAGTATTAAGGTAATAGAAATTTAAGAAAATTAATGCATGTTTTAACCTGATTTTCTCTGGAAGCCTTGTTTTAAAAATCCCTCAGGCTCTTTTCAATTCCAACTGCCTTTTCTCTGTAACTTAGTAACATCTGTCAGTAGAGATTCCCCAGGGAAGATATGCAGTTTCCCAAATCCTGAATCAGTCACCTATGTAACAGTTGGATGCAGGTGGCAATGTATTCCAAAATGGGATTATATTGCATTGGCTGTGGCAAGCTGTTTCCATGTCCCTATTCCCTCAAAACAGACTTGATCATTCAAATTTGCATTAGCCTTCCTGAAAGAGTGCCTTGCCAGCATTCTGGGCCTTTCTCCCAAAGTCCATATACTGCCAGAAGGTATCAAAATCTCTCAGGTTCTTTGTCTCAATCATGGTTTTTAGGGAGGTGTTCGAATTGGGATACATAGATACACACATACATATATAATAAACATCTGCAATTACTATTATTTTATATACTTATTATATCTGCAAGAATGGTTCACCAACTACCAATCAACTACAAAATTGTGAGAACTCTGAGCATAGAGTTATGATTGATCACGTGGTTTTATTCTTTTACCCATATGATATATTTTAATATTATGTTTAAAAAATTTTATGCAAGCTTCACGAATGTTTACTCCACAAAACTGTGGTTTAGGATACCAACATGCAAGTTAGTTATAAGAATTATCTTTCTTATTTTCAAGCTCCATAATTTTCATTCAAAGTCATTATTTGTATTTTTTACTGTCAATTATTGTAACATATACTCCTGTTATAAAATGTGTTAAGTCATTTTAAAATGCAACATGAAATGACCAAATCTAGCCAATAACCTAGTTACCAATGGATTTTCGTCTAATCTAACACATGATTCCATTGTTCTCTATTAGTTATGTATACCCACCTCAGCATGGAGCAAAACTTAAAACAAAATGAGGACAAATATCTTTGTTTCATATAACTGAGTATTGTACTTTTTGATGGCTTCTTCCTGTTCTCTTCTAAATGACATTCTCTGATAACTTCTTTTTCTTGAAAAAAATTCTTCCTAAGTGTTCAGCTAATGAAGCTCCCATATGTGTTAGAGTTTGCAGAAAGCCTGCTTAAAAAAAAAAAAAAGTTGGAACACTATGAACAAGAACTAGGAAGGCACAAACCAATATTATGAAACTTAAAAGAGTCAAAATGACCAGAAAATCATTTTAAATCCACAAACCAAGCTGAATTGAATTGAAGATCCAGTAAGTCTGATGAGAGTAGGTTACATACAAAACAAAGAGTACAGCATAAAAGGAGATTTGTCAAGAGTCTAAACAGTTATTGTTCAAGAGTCTAAGGTAATATATGCTTATAGTGTTACTAATAAAAATTAGCTTATATTTCTACTTAATGTTTGCTTTAGTTATTTTTCTATTGTTACAAAAAAAATTCACAACCAAGGCAACTTACAAAAGAAACAGCTTTTTTGGCTTCTAGTAGGTTAGGGTCCCTGATGGTGGAATGGAATGATCAAGCTGCTGGCCGTGTGACTGGAACAAGAAGCTGAAATCTCACATCTTGAACCACCCCACAAGAAAAAAAATCAACAACAGAACTCACATGTGACTGTCATTGCCACTTGGAGGCACAAGTGTTATAATTTTGTGGCTGGTCTTCTTATGAG
Source organism: Myodes glareolus (assembly GCF_982192425.1). Classification (NCBI taxonomy): domain Eukaryota; kingdom Metazoa; phylum Chordata; class Mammalia; order Rodentia; family Cricetidae; genus Myodes; species Myodes glareolus. The sequence goes on along the minus strand of NC_142037.1, from coordinate 73,568,657 downwards.
ATTCTTGGTAGAGAAAGTGGGGGCTATATCTGACTCTGCTGCCTACTCTTTGGACAGTTTCCTTCTGCTGGATTGCCTTGTCCAGCTTTAATACGAGAGGAGGTGCCTAGTCTTTCAGCAACTTGATATGCCAACCCTTGATGTGGGATTCCCCTCTTTATGCTGTGAATATCATTGGTTAATAAAGGAACTGCTTTGGGCCTATAGCAGAGCTATAGGGGAACAGAGGTAGGCAGGGAAAGCTAATCTGAACGCTGGGAGAAAGGAGGAGGAGTCAGGGTGAAGCCATGAATTCCTGTTGGAGACAGGCATTGGAACTTTGCTGGTAGGCCACGATCTCATGGTGAAGCACAGATTAATGGAGTTGGGTTAAATTAAGATGTAAGAATTACTAAGAAGCTAGAACTAATGGGCCAAGCAGTGTTTTAAATAATATAGTTTCTGTGTGGTTATTTCGGTTCTGGACCAGGATGAACAAGCAGCCCCCTCCAACAAACCCTGACTGATAGACATAGAAGGCCTACACTTTTCTGATGGAAAAGGTGTGGATTGGGAGGGGGTTGTGGTTAGGGACTGGGAAGAAGGAAGAAGGGCGAGGAAGCTGTGATTTGACTGGAAAGTTTAATTAACTGATTAATTAATAAAAAGATCAAATAAAAACTACTGCAAATATCATAATTTTTTTAGTAAGGTCACAAACAATAATATAGCTCCCACATAACTATCACCTGGAGATTAAGTGTCTCAAATGTCCACTTATGGGTGCAGTGGTGGTGGGTTACACATTTAATCCAACATAATGCTTATTTCATTAAAGACATTTTTAGCTATATAAAGATGAATAAAAATAAAGACTGACATTTGAGTAGTCACAAACAACTAGAAAAATATTTTACATTGGTGCTACCTTAGATTTTATGATCTTCCTTCAACATTTGTGCCAATCATAATTGATATAGATAATTGACCTCTGTGTAAATAGCAGTTAGTTCATCTGAAATCACATGGTATATCTTTAAGAGAAAAGACATAGAAGATCTAACATAAAAAATATTTCTCTTGTAGATTCTGAGCAGCAAAAACTGGAAAGTTTTGTTGCTGTTCTCGAAAAGAAAGCTGTATTACCTAGTTTTATGCCACCTGGACACATGTTAGAATCATTCTGGAAAAAAAAGAACCTTAATCAAGAAAAATGCTCTCATGAAATTGGTTTGTAGGCAAATATGTGCTGAATATTCTTGGTTAATGATTGGTGTGGCAAAGTCCAGCTTACAGCAGGAGAGACATAAACACCTCTGGGTAGAACCTTTTAAGTTGTGTGAAAAATCAGGCTGAACAAGCTAATAAGGAGCAAGCCAGTAAGCTGCATTCCTACGTCGCCTCAACTTTAGTTCCTGCTTCCATCCTTCTGCTTTGAGTTCCTGCACTGACTTTCTTTGATGATGGATTGCAATGTGTAGACAAAACAAAACCTTTCTTCCCCAGTGTGCTTTTGGTCATGGTATTTAATCACAGACATATAAATCCTAATTAAGACAGACTAAAATAATAGGGATTAATAATATCATTTAAAAACCTTTTGATGAGAAGATGAAATTGGTACAGTTTTAAGTCACATGTTTCTAAATCTAGTACACTTATTTCTTTCATACTTGAGTTTGATCATTTTATATAACTGTAACTAAAATAAAAGGCCTAGGTGAGAACTATTTATAAGGTTATGCATTTTAATCATTTCCCTTAAAGGTATTCAAAGATAGATTTATATTTCTTTGATAACACAATCTAAATATAGTCAGATCATTAGTTGTTAGTTTTGATTTTTTTTCTGAAATGTATAAAATAAATTTTTTTGTTTTATTTCGAGGGCAAATTAAATAACATTATTTGTAAAACTTATATTCTTTTTATGGTGATTGTACCAAAGTCCTCAGGTGATTGTACAGAAAGGATACATTTCATACAATAACATGAAACTGGAACGGGATGGTTAAAGGGAAAATTGGGGGCAAACAGCAGAGAGTGGAGAAGTATGTGATTCGGGTTGACACAAACGCCTGGATCATTCTAGGAGTGTAAGATGGCATTCTCAAAAGCAATTGTGAAGTCAAATTCATGCTTCACCTGAATCAGCCTGTGACAAGTGTGGGAAGAGATAGGCATGTCATGACAGAATACCACAATACTTCATGCACATTATAGAAACCACCAAATCTCAGAAAAAGTAGCATTTTGTGGGGAATTGTATTGTAAAAAAGCCTCTTTAATGCTTCAAAGTACTAAATATGCAGCCTAACTACCAGGCAAGAAATTAATGACCTAGTTATCTTCCAGCTTGATTCTAGTACAAATTTTAAGAAACAATTTGAATTTACAAAAGTTCAAAATTTTGTGTCTTTAAAAGACCAAAGAAACCTTCAGGGTTCTCGTTCACACTGAGTTGACTGTTTCATGGTGCAGCAGATCCTTGCACAATTGTGATGTTTTCTTGTTCACAGGATCACAGTGTTCTTCTGTTGTTGCTCACCAACTATGTTGTCTGCTGCAGAGGAATATTGTGAAGCGCAATTCTGTGAATAATTAATTTTAAATCATAACTTGTAAATTTAAAATGTTTTTATATACAATTACTATGTTTAGTCTTAAGAGAAATGCTTAAAATGTCTTCCAAAGTGGATGCAGTATCTTCTCCAGTCCAGGTGATAGTGATCTAGTGTTCCTGTGAGCCGACACGTGAAGCTGTCAGTGTTTCCTCTTTGTTTTTTGTTTTTAATTTAGTTTAATATATTTTTGAAAATTTCATACTTGAACACAGTATTTGCTTCATTTCCACCACTTCCTTCCTCACTTCTAGCTCCTCAAGTGTCCTTTTCAATACCTCTCAAATTCAATACTTAAGAATACATTCTCCAAAATGACTGCCAAAGAACTAATGAAATGTTAAAAAATTATTAAATCAATTATTTCATATGATAGTATTAATAAACATTAGTTTTCCTGGTGTGGATATCACATGAGAAGTAAAAGAACAAGATAGAATCATATTTATGTTTGTGTACGTGTATGTGTAAAATATAAACAATTGAGTCTATTTAATGTTTCTCCTATGAATATGTGTTTAGGGATGATCATTTGGAATTGGATAACCCAACTGTTAGGGTTATCCCTGTGAAAAACCCCAACCTTAGTCTCCATCTTAAGATTTAAAAACCCCAGACCTAGTCTCCATTTTAAGATGTTTTTATCAAACTGGCCAGGGCAAAACAGAATATCTGTGGGCGGCAGAAGCAGTCTTGAGAAAAACCCCCAGTCCTTTGTGTATCGAAACCCAAGGGGGCAGAAACTGGCTGAAACTAGCTTAATTTAGACTTGTTTTTGTGGACTTGTTTTTGTCCTGATGTTGATCCACCCCATATGTTAATTTTATTTGAGTTGACCAATGATGTTGCTGTTGCTATGTTTCCCTGTTATGTAACCCTGAGATCCTATAAATACTGACTGGGAAAATACAAGCCGGGCTCAGTCTCACTGGAGTACTGAGTCGCCCGTGGGCGCCTTCGACAATAAAGAATCTTCTTGCTGTTTGCATCCATTGGCATGGCTTACTAAATCTGGGGGATCCTTCCTGAACTCTAGAAATTAGGGTCTTTCACCTGGAACCCTATTTCTCTTTCTCAGGAGTCAATAATTATCTGTAACTTTAATACATACTGATATTAATACAGAAATGTGTGCATTTATAAGAAACATGAGTATGGGAGCTCCATATTGAGAGACCCATAAAATGTCAGACATTAACAGCACATGGCTGTAAATCTAAGGGTGAGGAGGTAGAAACAGAAAGGACCCTGATGTTAGCTGGACGACAAAACTGGCCGACCTGGGAAACTTCAGAACAATGAGCCAATTTTTTGAGAAACCTGTCTCAAATAATAAACTGAATGGTGCAGGAGAAATGACATCTAAGTCTTTCCTCTGAACGTTACATTGACATGCAAATATGAGTCTGTGCACGCATGCACACACACTTACACACACACAAACATACACTCAGGTACTGGTTTGTTCATCTAGAAGTTTAACACAGAAGCAGTGTATATAAACAAAATATTACTCTTTCATCATAATATCACCAAGGTGTTTAGACATAATATCAGGAAGATGTAGGTGTGTCTGAACATTTATTCTTGATTGACAAAATAGATGGATAATTTTGACTATTCTAAAATATAAGCTTTGTATTTGTATTATAATTCAAGGGAATAATATATTCAGAGGCTTCTCTCCCAACTGTCAGTTTCCAAAGAAACACTGAGACTTATATTAATTATTAAAGTATTGCTGATGTTCTAGGGTTATTACTAACTAGCTTCTACAACTTAAATTAACACATATCTATTATTCTATGTATTGTCAAGTGGCTGTATCATTACCTTATAATTTGCTTCTCCTGTGACTGTTGTCATCTCTCAGACTCCGCCTTCTTTTTCCCTTTAGCTTTACTTGGATTTCTAGCCTGGCCCTATTCTGCCTGGCTATTGATCAAATCAACATCTTTAATAACCAATAAAAATAAAGCATATTCACAGCACACAGAGAGGCATCCCATATCAGAATTATAATATAATCAAAGTAATTCAGGTGGAAATAGACAAGGATTGTTTGAAAAAAAACTACATTTTCAATGATAGTGAAAGTTTGTATAAAGTTCTTATACAAATGGACATAATGTTAATACAATCAAAGTCTTGAGTTTTATCTCCCATTGCTTTTATATTTTTAATATCAATAGAAAGAACTACTAATCAGTTATTGGAAAAGATAGACTATTACCAGTCACACCTGTGGCATAAGGTCCCTTACTGATGATACAAAGAGCAGCATACATTTATACCGACTTGGGTAGAAAATAGATTTTGGCACAGTCATTTTGCCAGTTTATCAGTTCTAGCACCTTTGTTGACAGAAAGTGGAAATTTTGTTTCAGAAAGGTATTAAAGTCAAAATAAATGTGTGTGCAGGCATGAGAGTGAGAACAGGAAGTGATCAACAGCAGTAAGAGCTGAGCATTCGGGGAGGACAGATGTAGGCTCCTCGGCTTTGCTACAGAGGTTCTTTGGGTACTGAAAGACATTCTTTAGTCTCTAAGATGGTTAATAATAAAATGATGATAATGATAGCTCTTTTTATCCCTGAGTGATTTCTTACTAATAGCTTCAAATTTATAGTACATTTAAAATGCTTTGAATGGTATTTGGCATTTGGCAAACACTTAATAATTATTAACTAAATTAGTATTTATACTCAGAAATGCTCTAAATGTTTTCAAAGTTGGATGCATTTTTCAAAAAAAAAGAAAAAGAAAAAAAGAAAACCACAATGCTGTTTAGAAATCTGGAGTCAATGATATTAATAGCTCAATTATTATTATAATATCACTTTTATTATTTAGTCTCTTTTTTAGATATAATCTTGCCATATAGATGAGGCTGAATTTGAGGTCACTGTGTAGCCTCAGATGTCTTTGGATTTACACCTCTCCTCTTGACCCTCTGAATGTTGGAACTACAGATATAACCACCACATTTGATTCAGATCCCAATAATAGCCAGCTTTTATTCATTCATAAATTACTACAGTGTCATTAGAGAAAAAAATTGTGACTTGAATTCTCAAACTTATCATGGATTTAGCATAAATGATACATAAGATCTTATTGAGTGAAAACTTTAACCATTGTAAGATATTTACGCCATGTAAAAATAGAGAAAATTAAATTTTATTCATAAATAAATTTATATCCACATGATTTAGGCCTCTGAGAAGGAAGGATAATCTTGCTAACTTATTTTATACATCAATTTTAAATATATTTTGTAGGAAAGACTTATAAATAAAACTTCAAATTAGAAATTAAAAAATATGCAGTTGCTAAATGAAAGGTAGTTACTTTAAAAAATATATTTTGTTCTAGAATACTGATTCAATCCTCCTCATAATATTCACTAAAATTTTGCATTTGCAAATTATAACCATATTATTTTTAAAAATATTGAATACAAAACCAGGCAGTGGTGGTTCCTGTCTTTAATCCCAGTACTAGGGAGGCAGAAGCAGGAGAACCTGTGAGTTCAAGACCAGTTTGGTCCTCTGAGAAAGTTCCAGAACAGTCAAAACTACACAAAGAAATGCTGTCTCAAGAAACTAAATATTTATATAGAACAAATCACCACCCTCATCTGCAGGAGTTACTTTTATATGCTTTCTCAAGGAAATGAAAGAAGCTCGAATGGCTTTTCTAGATCCATCTCTTTCATCACTTTTACTAAGTGTCCTTTTCTTTAAAGTTTGAGTTATTGTCTAGTTTTCTGTGGGAATTCACAACAGTTATGTAGTCTTGCAGCTTTTTAAGGCTGTACTATTTATAGTAGGATCTTAATTTTCAGTGGACAGAAATATGTATGAAATTCAGTGAATGCAAATGAACCAAGGTTACATATGTACACACACACACACACACACACACACACGTCTACTGAAATTGAGTCATTTTAGCAGAGTTATTTTATGACATACACATAATAATTATCTACCATTTGATGACTGACTTACTGCTTCTGTTTAGTTTTTGGATTGTTTAGTTATTTAGTTTTTTGAATAACTTTGGTTAGCACTTTTAAATTTATTACAGATAACTTACTGTGTTCCTAAATCTGTATTATGACTCTGTTTTTTTGTTTTATTAGTTAAAATCATCTTCATATCTAAAACTTGCCTTTTGTCTCTCCTCTTTTAGGTGTATAGACCCAGTATATAGCCTAGGCCAAGAGAATGCTTCTGTTTCCACACGTATAGATCATCTATGCTTCCTTCAATAGTGGATGTGTTTCTTTGAAACACAGGAAACCAAAACCTATCAAACCAAAGCAAAATACACAACATCCCTAAATTGCCTACTCATACAAAGACTCATTATCAATACAATAACTTTAAGTTGTCTTGGACAAATGCTGTTACTAAAACTATGTTATGATAAATAATAACTGTATACACAATATTTATGTTTTTAAATAGTTCAATTTTACTTAACATTACTTATCTTCATAAAGTCATATCAAATATCAATAGTATATTCTGATCTTGTTAAGTATTTTTCATAGTCTTGAAATTTTCCCAGGAGACATTTTAGAACGCTGTGTTCAAATACCATACTCTCTATTGGGAAAACCTTTACTTTGTATGATTTTATTTTCTAAACTGAAGTTATTTGAACATTTTAAACTCAATCAATTCCTCATTATGTAGTATAATCTACATAAGATAACATGATCAATTTAATACAAAGCATTCTTATATTTTACCATTTGGTTTAGTTATAGATCCCTGCCTAGAACTAGCTTAGAACTGTCCAACTTCAGTAGACTTCTAATTACTTAGATAAAATTGTGTAATGTTTAATAACAATATATATATATTTATAATATATATTCATTTAAAATGCAGATATGAAGCTTCATCAGGAACTTACTGGCTTAAAATTATATACCTTTTTTGATACAGTTTGAGGTGTCAAAGTTCTGAAAGACTTTATAGAATAAAGTCAAAACATTGCTGAGGTCACTTACTGCTGATGTCTTCAAATCAGATACATATCTTACCTCCTTAGGCTTCTACTAAAGCCCAGCATTCTTTTGCTAAGTCTCTCATTTCTATTTCTCTCATCCAAGGCCTTATTAGTCTTTGATTTTCTTGCCTTCCTTTTATGAGGACCTTTGCTTTATATTTTATCTTCAGTTACCTAGATATAAGATAATTCTCTGTCAAACATTCTGATTAAATATACTTTTTTTACTATGTGAGATCATCAATTAACCCAGGGATAAAAATCTTTTTTTTTCAGATAAACAAAGTACAGTGTTACTTTTTAATTTAGAAAAAGGGCACAAACAAAAACAACACTATCTGAAAGTCAGAAGGAGAAACAAGAAGAAGGGAATCACGGAAAGAAGTATCAGGAGGGAATGGAAAGGGAAGAAAGGAAGAGAAAAGAAGGGAAGGGAAGGGGGAGAGGGAGGAAGAGGAAAGGAAAAGAAGGGAAGGGTGGAGAGGAAGGGACGGGGAAGGAAGGGAAGGGAGCTGGATACCAGAACAACTGAAGGAAAGGAAATGGAAACTGAAAGAGAAGTAGGAGAAAGGACAAAATAGAATCACCAACAAGCATAAAAGGGCTTAAAAAATATCAACTATTCTTTTCAAAAATAAAATACTAACAGAAATTATCATTTATCAGGGAAATGGATCAGAATGTTAGCTTTTAGAGAATGACAATCTAGCAGGAATCTCTTCTAACAGCTTTTTTCCCTTTCTCTTTGCTCTCAGTAAATCTGATTGTCATGCAAATGATAACAATGGAAATTGTTTGCTCACATTTACCACACTTTCTAGAAAAGCTTCCTGGGGTCTGGTAGAGCTATATATTCTTTTGCCCTAATCCTTTCTATGCTTCCGGATACAGGAGATGTACCAGATTATACTCACAGGCCTGAATGAAGAAGCCATCATTAAATGTACAAAATGTCTTCAACTTTTAGTAGCTGAAAATATTTAAGTTAATTAAATATTAAGTAAATATTATATATTGAAAATATTGGCATAAGTAAGGAAATAAAATTCTGAAATATAATACAATAATTAATGCTATAAATAGATTTTTCCATAATTTTATGCATTCACAAGCATACTAGATAAACCTGATTTTGCCAACTAAAAAGGAATTGTATGAACTTAAATCAATATAGAAGTTAATATTAATAGATATATTAACAAACTCAAAACCTAAATAAATAAAAACACTAGTGTGCTTTAGATTATATCTTAAAATGGATGACTACATATCTTACCAGAAACAAAACAACACAAAGTTTCTGACATTACAGTTATTCAGAAACAAGTACAAATTTATAACCACCTTTAATGTATATCATTAGACTTTAGGGCTCATAGGTTATAGAATACAAAGATCTGTGCACTACGTGTGCAACCTACTTTCGTAACTTGTTTATATATCCTTGAAAGCCAAAACCCTATATTATTGGTCTCCATTTCTTCCACTTGCTTCCATTGTTTATATACAGCAAGAAGTAAGCATTGATCAAAGTAGATAAAGAGTAAATAAATCTTGATGTGCATTGTCTTCCAGATACTAGCAAAGGCTGAGCAGAGACATACGTCATTCTCTCTGATAGGAAACATTTCTACGTGAATAGCTTGCCTGCTGCAGCTGCTGATCAACTACTGCTGACAGTGCCTTTTGCTTCTTAATAAGGAGGCAGCTATGCTTCTTGAGCAAATTTTCTTCTTGGCATATGGCCCAGAATGAAACATTATTTTGCTAGATGCTTTTGACCTATAAAGTCAGGTGACCTTCCTCAGAACTCTGATTCAGCTCCATGTATACATTGCTTGCTTCATCAAGTTTGTTCATTCACAAGAATTCAATGATACTAAGAAGTTGTCTCTGGAATTAGTCTAGGACCTTTTAAGGAGATCCACACATTTTTCTCAGTGACAGAATTGTACTTTCTCTCCTTTAAACCTCATGCACTACTCTCATCTCTAAATCTATATGGTCTTCAAATTCCCTAATAATTAAGCCACTAATTCAATACAAACTTTATATTGTGAGATATAATGTGAATAAAACATTTCCTTGTGCAGGGAGGGAATAATTTAGGATGGGAACGTGACAGGCATGTCTAATTATAAAACAATCTATCAGTCTGTCTCTAAAGCTAAGAATCAGATTTAAGGTTTGAGTACAATGCTCAGAAAATGATGACTTAGAAGAAGGACTTCCTGTCCGAGGTGTGGTCTAGACAAGAGAGATAGTGTTCTAAAGGAAAGAGAGAATCTACAAACACATATGGCCTAGAGTAGTGTTTAATATGTAAATATTAGGAAATAGTGGGTAGTAAATTGGACAAGGGTTCTAACAATTAAAGTATCTTTTGTTATACTAAAGATCTTCCCTTCTTTTTCTTGAGAAAAAAAATATATGTGTTGGGTGCTGGGGGCTACCAGGAAGTTTGTACACAAGGAAATGGCAAGGTCATATTTACACAAACTTCTCTGACAAAACTATAGAGTGATGATGAAACTGTACAAAATTGTGACAATAAAAATATGCATAAGGATTCATATATCTCAAGGAAACACAAATTAATGAATGTCACCTCAAAGCAGCATAAAATGGTACAGAGAACACAGGAGAAAGCAGTATGATACTGGATTAGGCAATGGTTGCTTTGATGTCTCACCAAAGCACAGAGAATAGAAGAAAAGGGATCCAAGATGACTATGTAATCATTAAAAGCCTCTGCACAAAAGAATGGTGTTAAGAAGTCACCATTTGTATTTGAGAAAACTTAGCAAAGTATGCTGTAGTGATATTTCATTTGTATTTTAATAAATACAGCTTTATTGAAGATCAGAGAGTAAAACAGCTGCACGGATCAACCTTACAGACCAGGCAGTGGTGACACACACCTTTAATCCCAGGAGCCACACAAGTTTGCCGTATAAACCAGGTGGTAGTGGTGCACACCCTTAATCCTAGCACTAGAGAGGATTATAAATTGGGAGAAGACACGATTCAGGATCAGTCTCTTTCTGGGGATTCCTGGAGGTAGGATCGCCATTTTTGAACTGAAGTAGAGGCAAGAGCTAGTTGCTTTGCTTTTCTGGTCTTCAGGTTGGACCGCAATATCTGTCTTTCAGTTTTTATTAATTGTGCTACACTATGCTTATATATGTACATATATTAAAAGGGATTTGTATCTAAATAAGTAAAGAAATCCTGGCACTAAGGTATGAAAACTTACACTCTGATTAAAAGTGGGGGAAGGAACAGACATTTATCTGAAGAAGAAAAGCACCTGCTAAATAAATGCATGACAATATGTTCAAATCAGTAATCGAATAAAAACAACAATTAAGTAACACTTCCCCTTCACAGAAATGTTTATTGTGCTGAAAAAACAGAGTAAGAAATGTTGGCGAGCTTGTGGCGAAATCAATTTTTGCTTTGCTGGGGAAACGTCTGATGGTGAAGCTACTACGAAAAGTCATATGCTAGCTTCTCAAAAATGTTAAATGGCCATAACATATAGCAACTCTGGTTATTTATCCAAATATACAGAAGACTTCAAAGATTGTCATTCCTGGTCAAAGTAGTATAAGACAGAATTGGTCCAAATATGCAAGACAGCTAAAACCATTGATAAATTTGATAAAGAAACAATATTATCCATTGTAAAAACAAAAAAATTCTAACTTATTATATGCTGTATGGGAGTTTTGAAAGTATTATGCTGATAAATAAGCCAGTAATAAATGGACAGATTCTGTACAAATTCGCTTCTGTGAGGGGCTAAAGGAAACAAATTCACACAAAGAAAAGAGAATAGTAATTGCCAGAGATAGTACCCATGTGAGAATGGTACTATCTAAATTTCTAAATTTCTTGCATTCACGTAAAAATCCAGGCATTTTCTGAATGTGTCTGTAACCATAGCAGTGAAGTGACCACCACAAGGAATCTTAAAAACTATCTGACAACTGAACCTAGCCCAAACCATGAGTTTTTGGTGAACTTGAACAGATAAAACAGAATGAGTCGAAAAACAACCAAATGATAAAATAAAAATTTATGACATAAACGAGGCTGTACAAATGAGTAGAATGCAATGTCTAGAATGGATGCACTCTGCTTATTCACAGCCAGGTGAGTTTTCAACCGTAGTGGTCTGGAGAGAGCAAATGAGTATTCCTTGTGCTCATTGCTGAATATGTGTACCAGGTAAGGCAGAACAAAGCTGGGAGCTTGGAGGGTCACCAAAGATGCCAATTTCTCATATGCTTCATAGTAAACTTAAAAACAAAGGAATGTATTAGGAAAGTAGCTGATTATTTTGATAAATTAAATGGGAGCTTTGTGTAAATAGAATTTAAATACATATCCTTTCTCATCCCCTTTTTATGTTTCAAATATGTTCAGTGCATTTCCAAACTCTTAAACTTTCTGAATAGAAGAAGAAATGATTATTTAAGAACACAATGACTTTGACTATGATAGCATATTTTGACTTAAATTTTAAGTCCTAGGTAAGGAATTTGGAATTTAAACATTTAAGATATCATCATAGTTTAATGCCTTTTCTCCTTCATTTGAGATTCAAGAGGAAACTGGAAGATTTATGTCCAGCTTTTAACTTTACTTTCTCTCCTGGGGAAAGGGCTGAGGCTCTATGGATGTTCTTAGAATGGAGGTCTTCCGCATGTTGCTTTGTTCCATATAAAGAGAGAAAATGGGAGGTCTGACCTCCTTAACTGTGAACTAAGAGTTTCTTGTAGATAATCTTTCATTATTACCAGCTGCTTTGCAAACCAAGTGTTTCGCTTGTAACACACAAGTTGCAAGAGAAAGAGTAAGAAGCCCTACTGCATAGTGGACACAGTGAGGAGTAACTAGCAATTGTGAAGAAATACAGCACCTGTGCATCAATCTCTTCTTAAGTGGGAAGCATCTGAAGCATGGTGCCTCCATCTTAAGTTAAAGAGCATGTGGACTGAAGCATGTCTTTGTAGGTCTGATACAGAACGCCCCTTACATTGCTAGAAAACTATAAGCTATTTTTAGGAAGGTTCTAGGAGGCAATGTCACTAAATCCTCTGTGCCAAAATAACATAAAAGGGATCTTGATAACTCGTGGTTTATGTTACTTTCTTACACATTGATGGAGATGTTCACAGGTAGGTAGTGTGAAAACTGAGAAATCTATTAGAATTATAAAGCTAGAGTCAAGAGATTCAAGTAATCAAATGAATTATTCTGTGTAACAAAATAGAATACATTCTCCGTAAGGATATATATAAATGCATGCACACACAAAAGCAAGCAATTTATTCACCTGACATTATAACAAATGTGTTTTATTGCCATTAAATGGAAAACAGTCACACTTTAATCTATTACTTTTTATGTATAGGAAAAGGAATGCAGACTGCAACTACTTGTCTATCAGCTTGTAACACTGAAAGCATACCCAAGAGATATTTTAAAAATCCATTGTCATCCCAGGAAGACGGCTCAGTGGCTCATGCCTTACACTGCCAAGCTCTACAATCTCGATTCCTCCCCTAATCCCACAAGGTGGAAGAGAAAACAATAATCTTACTCAAGTTGTTCCCTGGCCTCTGCAAATGAACTCAGAAGCAAGCTATTGTATGTAGAGGTACACACATAAAAATAAAGTAAATAAGTAAATTTAACAATCTCTGTGATCTTGAATTAACTTTGTGAGTTATTTTAGTCCATATATAACATTGCAAAACTACAAATATATGTGTATTTGTGTTTTCAATTCACAATATTTTAGAGCATTGTATATATAGCTACTTGAGTAAAAGTGGATGATGACATTTAGAAACATAAAATATAACAAAAATATTTCACTAAATAGTGTAAAATATGTTCATCTCATTTCATTTCTATTTCATTTTCTCTCCTTCAGTCACTGTATCAATTTGTTGACTAAGGTTCTTTTCTGAATGCTTTCTTAGTTCCAAATGCTTGTTGGACATTTTATATTTGAGAGAGAAAATAGCAGCAGCCAATCGTGGTAGTGCACACGTTTAATCCCAGAACTTGGAGGCAAAAATAGGCTGATGTCTATGAGTTTGAATCCAGCCTGGTCTGCAAAACAAGTGCCAGGACAACCAGAGCAACAAGAGAAACCCTGTATTGAGAAAACCACATGCAAATAAAATAAAAGAAAGAAAAGAAAAGAAAAATAGTAATCCCCATACCCACCCCCTCTCCAAATTGTTTTTAAAATTAAATTACACTACGCTGCTAATATCCACTTGATCATTATCCCTGAATACAGTTATTGGCAAATACTAAAGCCAACTAAAGAATGTTCTTCTATTCAATGCACACATTTTGTTTGTTTGTTTGTTTTACTTTGCTTTTCTAGACAAGGTTTCTCTTTGTTACCCTGCTGTACTGAAATTCCCACTGTAGATCAGTCTGGCCTCTAACTCAGCAATCTGCTGACTCTGCCCCCCCCAAATGCTGGAATTAAAGGAGTGTGCACGAGCCTACTAAGAATTTTTTAAATCTTTAGATAGTGAATCTTAGATATCTCCCATAAAACTGACTCTTATAAAAAATTTAAGTAATGTAAAATTCTCAGTCAAAACTTCAAAGGATGCAGTCAAGAAGACAAAACGACAGCCTATAGAATGGGAAAAAAATCTTCACTAACCCCACATCAGAGGTCTGATCTCCAATATATACAAAGAACTCAAGAAATTTGTCATCAAAAGAACACATAATCCAATTAAAAAATGGAGTACAGATCTAAACAGAGAACTCTCAACAGAGGAATCTAAAATGGCTGAAAGACATTTAAGGAAATGCTCAGCATCCTTAGTCATCAGAGAAATGCAAATCAAAACAACTCTGAGATTGTATCTTACACCCCTAAGAATGGCCAAGACCAAACACACTGATGACAACTTATGCTGGAGACGGTGTGTCGCACCCCTCGATCCTCATTGCTGACATTCAGAATTGGTTTCAAGGAAGACTTTCAGGACTTAGTGGTATTTGTAAGCTTCTCACTTAATTTGTTAAGTTGCTTTCTATTTGGTGTGAAACTAACCATTCTGAAGCACTTTCCTTCATCTCTAACATGCACAAAATAAAAGGAAAGAAATATGCAGCTTGTTGAATCCATTGACATTCACAGCCAACAAGTCAAATTATTATTTTCAAAAAGACTGTTTTCTGGAGGAGTTGTGAGAAGGAGCATATTTTTTTGGCAAATATATGTACTCTGTTTACACCTATAAGGATATTGACATGTGCACAATTGCTACAAACATACTTAACTTTGAATATAAAGTACAAAACGAGCCACAGTTTAGCATGGTTTCTAGTAACTCGGAAGCTCAAAATAACAAAAATTTACTAGAAATTCTGTTTTTAAAACATTAGTTTTTGTCACTAATACATCAAACACAATCGAGCAGGAAATTTCTGTAAAAATGTTTTAGTATATTTTAAATGATTCTCCTTTCTATAAGGCTACCAATATTAATGTATTTGTTATGAATTTGAGTTATGATTTTACATAAGGTTTATAGAACTGAGATCTGAATTATTTTTTAGATTTGGAAGCATTCAACAATTTCTTCAATCTTAAATTTCAATAAACTTGACTAGTTACATATATTTGATCAATCAGTGTTCTTGATAAGTGTAATGTAAAGTCCTGGCATTAATAATCATAAAGCTTATGTCAGAAACACATGTCAAAATTGCAGCCAGAGCAGCCCACAAAAATCTACAATACCCTTCATGTGAATAGTCTTACTGGTGTAAACTGATAGCAAGAGCTTTTACTAAAGCTGGTCAAGGAATCATTGAAATGGCATTCTCTTTTCTTCCCCCACTTTGGCAAGTAGTTGTAACTGAACTCAGCTAATTATTCGAAGTGCCTAGTTGATAAATGAAATGACGGCAGTAAAATAGAAGACAAGTCTTCGAAGCTCACTGTTTTCTTTCACTGTTGATGAGGCTACTTCCTGGTAGAAGTAAAAGCTGTGAGGGATCTAAAATATTACTTCTTATTTCTCCTTTCAAGATCACTTTTGAATATCTGCTGCCCTCCCATTCTTGCTGCTCTAACAGATTATCAGGCAGTGGGCAATTTGATTTTGGGAAATGTATTGGTTGTAGTTGCAGAGGAAGGAAAGTCCAATTGCATTGCTCTGGTATCTGCTGAAGGTTTCCATGCTGTGCCATAATTTGACAGAAGAACAAGAAATCACATGTGAGACATGAGAGAAATTTGTCTGAAAGTATCTTCCATGATTAACTTTTGAAATAACTCTTATTTCCTTTGTGAGCACAGAACCTTCATGGCCAGATTATACCTTAATATTTCACCTCTAGATCACACTACAGCAACAATTGAAATTCCTCCTGAATCTTTTGATGGAACCTTAAAACCCTAACAGGATTAACTCAATACGCAACTTTTCAAAATAAACTGAACTGCTTTTGTCTAGAAGGAAGAAAATTAAAATGCACATAGGAACCATAATTTCTATGAAAAAGAAAAGCTTCAGGCAAATAAATTGAAAATGTTTTCTTTAGAGATTTTAACAAATCTGTTCAGAACTAACAAACTTATAGTATGGATGAATTTTAAAAAGAAAGTATGAAAAAGCATCCAATTCTTGGAAACTCTGTAGTTTTTATAGACAGAATGAGTTCAAGGAAAGATATTGTTGTTACCTGGGCGTGATGGCACATGCCCTTAATCCTACACTCAGGAGGTTTAACCAGGAGTATTTCTCTGATCGAGTTCCAGGACAGCCAGAACCCCAGAGAGAAACCTTGTTTCAGAAAAGACAAATATCAAACAACAAACAACAAACACACACACACACACACACACACACACACACACACACACACTACACATACACAAAATCCAATGCAATCCAAACCAAATCAACTAAACAAACAAACAAACAAAAAACTGTTGTCAATGGAAAGAATCATAAAAAGTATTTAATCATTTGAAAGACATTGAGTAAAAAAGTGGGGATGGGAACAGGATGATCAGACTAAAAGTGGGAGGTACTGAGGGAGAGAATACTGGGAAAGAAGACTGTAATGGGGGCACATTTGGAGGGTGATTTATAAACCTAGTGCCTTGGAAAGTCCCTGGAATCTCCAAGAGTGAAACTAGAGAAGAGTCCTATTAATAGGAGATACGGAGTCTGAACTGCCCATCTTCTTTCTATAATCTGGCAAGTGGAATTAGAACATCAACCCAACTACAGATCTTTCAACCTACTCTCTGTCCTGTCTGCAAGATGTGCTAGGGTTATGGTGACTCAGAACTTGTAGGTGTGGCCAGCCAATGACTGATTCAACTTAAAGCTCACACCACCAGAGGGAGCCCATGCTTGAAAACTGTGGGCATTGTCAGGGACAAAAAGGTAGAACAATCCAGAGACCCAGGATAGAACCAAAAGGAATAGCAAAATTAAAAAAAGGGGGGTGTGGAGTAAAATGATTCTTAATGATATTCTTCTATAGTTATAGTCATAGATATACTCATATATTGGTTTCTAGACAAGTTTGCCATAGAGGGGTATCATCCATTAGTAGATATAAAGACCCATAGCCAAACATTAGGCAGAGGTCAGGGAACCCTGTAGTAGAGGAGGAGGAAGTATTGTAGACAGAGTGTTCATGGATACCAGGAGAACACAGTCCACAGAATCAACTAACATGGACTCATAGGGACTCACAAAGAATGAAGCAGCAGTTACAGACCCTTTATTGCTCTGAGCTAGGTCCTCTGCATATATTTTATGGCTGTGTAGCTTGGTATTCTTGTGAGACTCCTAACAGAGTGTGCGGAGGTTGTCTATAACTCTTTTGCTGTGCTTGGGACCTTTTTCCTCCTACTGGGTTACCTCAGACAGCTTTAATATGAGAATTTATACTAAGTTTCATTGAAATTCCTCAGACTGCTTTTGGTGGCTATGCCAGGGAGGCCTGCATAAAATTTTGTGAAGGGAAATGAAAGAGGACTAGATCTGGAGAAGCATGGAAGTGGAGGGGGAGAAAAATAAGACTGGGATGTATTGTATGAGAGAAAAAAAATAAATAAAAAAGAATATTTAGCTAAATTTCCAAATCACAGTGATAGAAAGTCTTGCTATATCAATTATATATATATATACAAATTACATTCCTCTACCCAGAAACAAGCATGTTGATTGCCAAAATCAATTCTTTTTATCATTTTTCATTACTTGGGAGGTATTTTTCTCTGTATCTTTACTTTTTTACATAGTTAATTTCAATGTTGAGTTTTCATATATGCATCTGCCAATCATCATGAGCAAAATCTCTCTGATGCTGCTTCAAAGGTGCATCTTGTTTCACATTACACGAAAAATTTTTCACACGTATTTCTCGATTCATGACAGAAATCATGTCATAGAATTTTAAGAAATTTAATTCTAATTCACAATCAAGTTTACTTTATAAGGAGGACACCTTGCAAGTTAACCAAAACAAACATATAAGAAGGTCATTTCCAGGAAAGTTAATAATTACCTAACTACAGCAGAACAGGCCATGTGCATTTCTTTAAAACTACTGGAACAGAGGCCTAATAAATACTTTTAAATCATAATTACAAATATGGCATTCTTCAGTTTTATATTTCTTAGTATTAACAACCATAAAAAATGACAAAACTTATTTAATGTGCAATTTCATCAAGGTAAAGATGTTTGCATGCTGAGTCAAAACTGTTCCGTAGGAACAGTTTGTGCATGCAGCAGCCGGGTATGTGAGCACTCCTCTGCCAGCAGAATATTGATAGTCCTTCCTTATACCATGCAGTTTCTGTTCAGTCATAAATTATATTAAAAATAATCACAGTCACTAAGCCAGCAACAAATGCTTTGATCTCCAAAAGTGTCTTGCCTGTATGATATGCAACGGTGACAAAAGCTTAGAGGAGTAATTAACCCATTTCTGATGTGATTTAAGGCCTACTCTAAAAGACAGAACCCATCCACAATGCCACTTAGTTGACCAAGAACCTGAGACTATATAATCCAGAAGTATATAGGGTAAGATCAAATACCACTGTTCTAAAAACAAACAAACAAAACTGATAAAAAGAACACAACATAGCTATAAAATAACTCCTAATCATATGCTATTCTACTGTGACCACAGGTTAGTGCCTTGGTTAGCCATCAGTAAACAAACTTCCGCCTGGAGCAGATGAGAGGAAACACAAACACATAGCCTTACCTTACACAGAGAATAAGAATCCTTAAACTGTGTATTACATGGTATGTCTCCATCACTCTCTCTCTTCGGGGATCCCTGATCCTTGATCACCGAGGAAGCGAATTTTGAATTAATACAAGAGCCAGAGAAGATTCAGGACCAAGGAAACAGGGCCGTCTAAATGAATAGGCTTGGTTCACATGTGAACTCAGAATGAGCCAGTATGCCCAGGGTCTGCATTAATCTGTACCAGACGGTGTTCTAGAGCTAAAAGCAGCAGGCACATGTCCCAACTCATAACTCAGAAACTATCTCCATTGACAACAATTTGCAAATAAATACTTAGTTTTCTCCAAGGGAGACTCACTGGGACAAAAAAAAACTACTGTTAAGAATGGGCCATACGTCTGGGAGTAGATGATCACGGAAAATGAATTCATAAGCATATCTTTATATGAAAATGTCATTTTGGCGCTTTTTTTCCTCCTTCTATTTTCTAAGTTCTATTTGTATATTAGTTTTAATTTTAAGAGCTTTTGTTCCCTAATTTATACCCTTCAGGTCCTT
Source organism: Myodes glareolus (assembly GCF_982192425.1). Classification (NCBI taxonomy): domain Eukaryota; kingdom Metazoa; phylum Chordata; class Mammalia; order Rodentia; family Cricetidae; genus Myodes; species Myodes glareolus. The sequence goes on along the minus strand of NC_142037.1, from coordinate 73,549,189 downwards.
TGCATCTCCATTATGGCTCTAGTTCAGTGTTAGTTCCTTAGTGTGGGAATCAGTGGTCTGGACGCTATACTTGCCTCTTGTGCCTTTTCTTTGGTTGGCTCTTTCCTTCTGTTTATTATTTTTAAACAATTCCAGTGTGTTTCTCTTTATTTTGACTATATTAATTACTTTATGTTATATTATATACTCTTAGATACTTGTTTTTTAAAAATGAGACTGAAAACTATCCCATCTGAAGGGGTGGGAAGGAACTGAAGGAAACAAAGTAGAGGGGGAAGAAATTGTAATCAGTATATGTTTTAGGAATCTAAATAAATGGTTTATTGTAAATAAGTTTATAAGTAAAATTGTTTTAATTAAAATAAAGAAGATGCTCATATCTGTTTTGCCATCTCTCAGGTTATATCACACACACACACATACACACACACACACACACACACACACACACACACACACTGGGCCAAACATTTCCTCATCCAGTAACATTAGCAAGCTGCATGCTTTTTCAAGAATGTGAGCAATGAATACTATAGATTACAAATCATAACATCATTTTCTGCTGATCATTGATGGAGTAAGAGGATAGCTGGTGGTTATGTATCCTCTTCTTTCAAACAATCTGCATGGGACAGCGTGTGAGGCTCATACTAAGTATTCACACTCGATTGCTAACTATGTATTTTAAGAGAGGCAATGGCTGAAAGATGAAACAATTCTTTTATAGTTCATCATTTCAAGGACTCAAAAGTCATTACCTAGAATCATGCAGACGAAAGGGGACAAGGATTAGTTTTATATTTCTCTCACACATGAGAACAGGAAAGGTAATACTCTCATATCAGCTTGTAATTACTAAAATTTAAGTTCTCCTCCATTGGAAAACATGTCACATCTAAATATGCATGAAAATACTCATAAAATGAAGTCTTGAGAATACAAAGAACATGTACTATCAAAACACTTTTGTTATCTTATAACAAAAAAATTTTATACCGGTTTAAGCTGCCTTTTTCAAATTTCTATTTGTAATACTAAAAGCACTTCTTATGTACATTACCATTTAAATAAAATGAATAAGCACAGACTCTATTTTATTAAAAATAATCTCAAAATAATATTACACAAGAGTTATACATTTGGTTGTATCTTATTTAAGACAGTAGTAAAAGCTACATTTTAATGGAGATAATTGCTTGCTCATTTGAATACAGGTTTCAACAAACAGAATTATAGCCATAATGTGGAAATAAAACTTACGTAATAGAACATGACTTTAGGTGGATAGTATATAGCCCCTAAGTATAGGTTTTCCAAGCTTATACCAGGTAAGTTGTGTGTGTGTGTGTGTGTGTGTGTGTGTGTGTGTGTGTGCGTGTGTGCATGCATGCATGCGCTCTCGTGCGCGTGCGTGTTCTGTCCGTGGTGGGCAGCACCATCCTTCAACAAACACCCTGGGTTGAATGAGAAAGCAGGCTGAGTGAGCCATGGAGTGATCCAAAAAACAGGCTTCTTCCATGACATTCAATACAGTTCCCGCCTGATATTTCGTCATGATGGATTGGCTGTACGCTGTAAGCAAAAATAAAATATTTCTTACATAGCTTCATTTGTCTACTTTATCACAGAAATAAAAAATAAGCAGACTATTTCAAATGTACTGGTACCTAGAATAAACTAATTTGAAATACATTTAGCTTTAATTTATGTGAACAATGATAAATCATAAATCTAGTCTGTTTTTTATTAATCTTTGAAATGATTGAGTCAAATGCAGTTAAATTATTCCATATACTGGACCATAATTTATACTATCTAAAATATTTGTGTTACAACATCATTTCAATAATTGTTTTTGCACAAATCCTATGTATTTACCATCACTCACATTTTTTTTTGTTTTATAACCAAAGTTGCCAATATAAACAAAAAAAAAGTTGATGAGTCTTTGTTTTTGGTATCTCACTTTTGCATAATTAACTGGATTGGTCCTCTCTACTCATTGCATAAGGTGTTACTCTATCAATTTTCTGTGTCTAAATTGTTTCTTCTGGAATCTTTCTTACCATTCTTTAAACATAGACTACAGGTAGTTGTGTGGTTACAATGACAATTTTCAATCTTGAAATCTTTTGATCTAAGAGGTTCCACCATCATGCTAACACTCTGAAGCACAAGGTCTTACACAATTTAACAGAAAAAGACCTGCTGTTAACCAGAGGAGGAGGGTCCTAGGGGGGATGAAATTCAGGTTATATTGAGGGAGAAAAAAATTCAATACTTCTAGGGAAGGTACCACTGTCATACTTCAGTCTGACTAGAGAGCCAGCAGTTTCAATGAATTTCACAAACATAAGAAATATAATAAGGGAAATACTTTAGAAAACAGACCTCAAAGTTATGTCAATAAAGATTAAAACAATGTATGTATAATACAGCAATTCATGAAACTGAATATTATCACCATATCAAAAGATGTATCATTACATTAAAACATTTTGATTTCATATATAAACATAAATAAAATTATTATATTTTATGTGGTTTAGTTATTAGGTTCATCTGACTTATTTCATTAGTAAAAATATTGTGAGGTAATAGATGAATTATATTCAGAGTATGAAGAAATAGTGTAAAACAGAAAGGGGTGGATTAAAAATTAATTAATTTCAAATAATTATAGACACCAATTAAATACTATAAAATAATATGCCTATAATGGCAAAACATAACTAAGTAATATGAATAATTTATTGGTAGAAAACTTTTAACAAAATTATATACACATTAGAGATCTCAAAACTAGAGAAAAATACTAGACCCTAAACCTCAAATAATAAATGACTTCTGAAATCCCATCATTTCAGTTGTAAAACACTAGAACACTCAATAGAAAAAGACTGATATCTTCACACACACACACACACACACACACACACACACACACACACACATATATGAGATAACATAGCAAGTACTTATGTTTATGCAATTGTCCTTTACATCATGGAACTCATATACCAATGCAACGTATTTTGACGGAAGATCACATTTTGGCCTTTAAATAGAGAATGATTTCTAAGGGAAAAGAATAGCAATAACTTGATTCCTTTGAGAAAAATCTTCCAAATGAAATGCAATAAGCACATCCTACATTCAGTATAAAAATTAATACCAGTGTTAAAGCTTTGCAGTGTAATAGAACTAAATATTTAAATATTTTATTGCAAAATTATATCCTGGCCTTCTGAAAGGTATTAAATGCATAATCTCTTAAAGTTAATTTAAGGTTCATTATTTTAAAATTTGTCCTTGTTTTTAATCACTTCTAATCTCTGAATTTTGTTTCTAGTGTTTACACCATTTCATCTGCACCAGACATTTCTTAGATGTTTTTTTTTAAATTGAATTAATCTTAGTGGTATGTATGAAACTTTGTTGCTCTCCTTTTTATAAGTTTTCCATACTGTTATCCAAGAGTGTGCAACAATACTTTATACATTGGTTTTCTTTGAGATAGGGTTTTGCTGTGTCCTAGGTGTCCTAGAACTAACTCTGTAGACCAGTCTGGACTTCAATTCACAGAGATTTAGCTTGCTTCTGCTTCCAGAGAACTGGGATTAAAGGCATGAACCACTACCAGCTGGTCAAAAATAAACTATCGTAATGTTAATTTCAGTTTCAAACTTAGTTAAAATAAGTGAATAGCATGAACGTTCAAACTACTAATACAATTCCCAGGCAGAAAACCTAGATAAGTACAGACTTAGGTTATACTTCAAAATTTGCTTTTCTTATCAGTTTAAATAAATATCACCTAAATATGATTTCCTTCTTTAGATATTTTGGAAGTAAAGCTGTTATTACTATTATTTATACCTCATTAAGAGATTGCATTTTAAGAATTTATGACATTATTAAATTGAAATCTAGCAATAAAATATCTGGACAAAATTTGTATGTGTTATTAAAGTATTGATTTCTGAAAGTCTGTTGATAATTGTTTTGCAATGATATTCACAAAACTCTATGATTGAGGATGATCTAATATGAAGACATTTTCCACTATTTGACTAATTCTGTCTTTCCTTTTATTGTAAAAACAGAAATTATAGCTTCATCTACTCCAGAAATTATGCGGTTAATTATCTACACAACACCCAACTTATACCTGAAAATGAAGGTGAAAGAAAAGTCCACAGCTCAGGAATGTACACTGAGTCACTTGTCAAATAAACGACATTTATTCAATAGAACAGCAAGGAATTTTCTCTTTTAAGGAGCTTACTAAGCACTTAAAACAAATATTAGATTTTATATTTAAATATGAAAATCATTTCTGAAAAAAGTTGATTTTACTTTAGTATAAATATAATTCAATTTAACAAACAGGTATAGCATTTGTTTCTTAATCAGGATGTTGTATTTATATTTCAAACAAAAAATTGAATTTTATTTTTTATAATAGCAATGAAAATAAATAACTGTATAATGAATAATAAGAAAAAGAAATTAGTTTGATACTAAAAGAGAAAATACAACAGACAAAAATATCCCTGAATATAAAATTCTAACTTTTGTGGGTTTTGTACTAATTTTGAAAAAAGCTTGATTTTTGTTCATGAATAGTAATGTATTTTTCATTTGAGATTTCTATTGAAATATGTTGATGATATTAGTGCTAGTAATATTTTTGTGAAATGAAGTTATTTTGTATAGGAATTGCTTTGGCAATGCATACTGTACACAGAGAAAAGCAATAGCAGCTAGCAGCCTGTTCCAATGTGTTCATAATTGTGTTTATAATTCATGTTTTAAGGGGGTGACAGAAGTTTCTAAACATCAACAATATAGTTTTTTTAAAAAACTTTTAATTAGTTTTCCAGTATCCTTTCTACTTTTCAAAGAAATTTAATAAATTTTGAAATATAGCAGCATTAATGTCATGCTGAAGAATGAGAAGAAGCTGCAGCAAACCCTATAGTTCCAAACTCAACTCACAAATCCCCTAAACACTTTAAATGGTGATAATAAGCCAGTATTCATTATGAAAATGATCCTGAATCTTAAGTTAAGAAAGTTTATATGGAGAAAATTACAAAACAATATAAAATATTTCTTAATATAGCTCAATGGCATCTGAAATCATACTGCTTAGAATTCATAATGAAATTCATAAAGTAGTGTCCAATAAAGTGTCTTGCTTTCTATAAAGTTTATCCAAACATACAAGTTATATGTAAATAATTCTTTTTTTTTCAAATATGAAGAAGACTGAAATGCTTACCAAAGTTATCTGAATTATGACTGTTTTTTTGTAAAGTACTTAGAAAAATATATCCAAGTATATTGTCCAAAGTATTCTGTATTGTACAACATGGTGAGTTGTAACAAAATGCAATAGTTTAAAATATTAACACCCTCCACTGAAATATACATGCAGTCAGACCAAGAGAAAAATGAGTCCCTGTAAAGCAACTGCCCTGAGGAATGCATTATTCCTCCTGGATTGCTTTTTCTCTGGAGGTAACATTCTCATTAAAAAGATGAACTGATTTTCTCATAGCTAGGGGTAATACATACTGTCCAGAAAGGATTTCTAAATAAATTGATAAACTCCTCACCGAAACACCAGGAGCATAATGTGCTGATAGTGCCAACTGTGTCCGTTCTTCCATCAGCTTCTCCGCTACAGCATGTTCCTAACATTAAGATAAAGTGATGACAGAAGAGAAATCACAGTAACGGACAGAAGTGAACAACTGCAATTTAAGAATGGAAGAAGAATTTTATGTCTGTATGTCTTAATTTATTTTCATTTCACTTAACTGTTTGGCAGAAATGGGACAGATATAAAATATTACTCACGCTACAAACTATTTTAAATTCAATATTATTATCCCAACTATTTTCTTTACAATTTATGTCCATTTACTGTGTGGGTGCATGTGTGCATGTGTGTGTGTGCGTGTGTGTCTGTTTGTGTGTACTGCGTAACCTAGAGGGTCAATCACAGGGCTTCGATCATGCTAGAAATGAACAAGGCTTCTATTACTCTACTATAAACAACCTTAGTTCTCACTTAATATTATTAGAAATTTCACCATCTCTGAAATTGGTTTTGAGATGCGTAACTCAGGAAGCATACGGTATCCACTAAATTCAAATCGATGCTGACATATATCAATAAACATTTGCTTATTTGTTGAATTCCAGGTAAGCATCAGGCACATGATTATGATCCTGTGATAGACAGAGCCAATCACAGTAAAACTCTTTCCTCCACTACTATGTATAATATATAGTAAATACGGTACTAAGTGTAGTATTACTATATAGTTAGATGATTCTAGATAATTTAACCAGAATGAAAAATTATGTTCTACCTAACAATCCATAAATTCTTTCTTATGTAAAATAAAGCCACATATTTGTAACAAATATTGCAAGATACCCACTAATAATTTTAAATTATTTTACTGTGCTTGATTCTATTTATTAATAAACTAAATAATGGTTTAATTATTATAGCTATAATAGATCTATCATGGTTACTATTCAAAGTTCTAATTTTGAAAGCCCTCTGTAAAATTCTTTAGGGTTCTTGATGTCAATTGAGAATGATCTGAAAGTGTCATAAAGACTAGAAAATAACCACTAGCTACAATATTTGAAAATAGTGAGCAACATTTTTTTCAGTAAAACCCTGGAATCCAGCACTACTCATTAATAGTCATTATGTAAGAGTAATTACGAACCTTTGTATGTTAAAAAGGAAATCTTGTATAACATTTATTATATTTTTTCACTTAATTATACAAAAAGCAAGAAGTTTTTATTTCTTGTATGTGCATTAGTATTTGAACTGAAATCACAATGATGGAAAACACCTGAAATACATTTTCTAAATGCTGTAAATGCAAGCAAAATAAAATTATATATGAAAAAATAATCACCATCTACTTTAAATGCATACACACTTTTTAAAGGATTAATGAAAATATATCTTTAAATAATGCTTAAAGTTCAAAATGGCATTTTAATAGGCAAGTTTATATCCCAAACATAAAACATTACACTGAAAAGTTTTATTTAAGTTATCATTTTAAATCATCTACAAATGACCATTTAATTGGAAATGCATTTTGAAGTAACTTTTTTGCAAACATAATACATACACACTGTAGAAAATAAAAGATGACTTCATCCAAAAATGTGATCATATTACATGTAGTGTTTAATTTCAAAAACAAGGATAATGAATTATTATGTCATTAAACTAGGATCATAATGACATATACCCAGTAGAAAAAAAAACTTAAAATCTACATTTATTTTAGCTTTTGAAAACTGATTTGATAATTTTCTTCTTTCAAAAAATCAAATTAAATTGTGTTGTTTTTACCAGAGTTGCAAAGGACACAACATGGGGGAAAATTCCTGAATTTATCTTTTAGCCATTCATCACATTGTCTTGTAAAATGACAGTCAATAATTGTAAATGTAATATCATTATTTTTGGCACAACATATATCGCATTCAAGAAAGAAGATGTTACGTTATATCATCCAAGTTAATAGTAAAAAGAAATATCACATCCACAGTACATTTACATAATAAATATATTTTGCTAGAAAAATATTAAAGGTAAATTTATAAAATATTTTACATAGTATGCTAATTTTATATTCCCAGGGAAAAAAACGAAGGATACATTAAAAGTTTGTTAGTTCCATCACACTATTGTTATTTGGGTAGATATACAATCAATTCACAGCAAAATTAGCTACTACTGATTAAAATATGCATTTCTTATTCCATTGTTTTGTTCAAATATATTAATATCATTCTTGGCAACTCTGAATCTTATTGTGTTAATGCAAACTAATTATAAAGAATCAAATTTGCCAAGTTAACTTTGAAGAGATTTGTTTTTTTGCTTCTTTTTGTTCTTCATCATTGAGTTGGCTTTTAGTACACTCTTTAAGAAATCAGACTTGAACATTTTGAAAGAAGAATAAGATCTATCATTTTCTACGCAAATGAAAATAAATCCCATGTTGCTGCTGGAGCTTTTCTTCCGATAATATGAGCATGTTGAAAAGTAACTGTGCAACAAACTAACCTCAGCGGTTTACTGTTTCATCTTTGAGAGAGTATAGACCATTCTGAATAAGCAACCTTGACACTTAAGCATGTGTTTCTAGCATAGCATTAACATTTTATCATAAGAATATCCCGATTTTTCTTACGTTTAATTTAGGTATTTTCATATTGTAAACCAAATAAATCTGCCACTTCATATATTTATTTAGTCAATTCAGTCTGGGCAAGGCATAACACAAGACCTCAAAACCTGTGACTTGGCCACACACATTTTTATATCACAGGGACTGTGGTGATATTTTGTTTGTGATCTAACAAATAAAGCTTACCTGTGCATGAGAGTGCAGAGCTAAGACACTGATTAATCCTATAGGCGAGGCAGTTGTGGCACACAACTTTGTTTTGAGTTCAAACCAACCTGGCTACCCTAGATTGATGAAGTCTAAAAGCAGAGCCAGGCAGTGGTGGCTCACACCTTTAATCTCAGTGCATGGGATTCACACACCTTTACTCCCAACACTAGGGAGGTGTGGACAGAAAGTGACATGGTTGGGTGAAAAGAAGAATAGATGAGAGGAGACGGGAGCTCAAGGCATTCAGTCTGAGAACTTACAGAGACAGGCTATTCCATTCAGTCTGAGGATTTCATAGAGGCAAGAACTAGTCACTGACTTCTCTGATCTTTGAGTTTTAACCATCTGAGATCTGACTCTGGGTTTTTTATTATTAAGACCAATTAGACTTGTGCTATATGGACAGATTTTATTTAAACTTGCTTAAAATGTAAATACTTTCCTAGTCTATCAGATAATATAATATTATTCTAACTTGATAGGTTAAGACTATATGGAAGATACTCCACTAGTCCAAATGATGACCAATTCCAATTCGTCTAGAAAAATAAATTAATTTGTTCTAACAAAATAAATTCCATTTTTTTCTTGACTTAACTTGTAGGTCTCCCACTGCATTAATTGAGAGTTATTAAAAGTATAAAGAATATTTGTTAAGGTACAGTGAAGGCTATGCATTTAGTCTAGTGTGTCAAATCATTTAAATGTACTAAAAAGTTTTCACTTGTTAAATATTCTGTGCATGCAGCGTGATCATTGGTTAATGACAATTTAAAATCCACATCTCTTCTCTCACATTGTCTTGCTTACTTAGTGTTTAACCAGCATGATAGAGTATCTTTTGTTTTATTATTTAGCATGAGGAGGTTGTATTAGTGTGACTGAAATTAGTCAGTTAGAGAACTACACTAACTTCAAAAATGCGGGGCTGCAAAGAGAGGATAAATCTCATTGCAAAAACAAAAATCAACTATGACACGGTGTCAGTAAGACTATCTTACAGAACTGACACTGTCTCAGTAAGACTGTCCTCCAGAGCTACACTATCTCAGTATGACTGTCCTACAGAGCTGATACTATCTCAGTAAGACTGTCCTCTGGAGCTTAACTGTCTCAATATGACTGTCCTACAGAACTATACTGTCTCAATAAGACTGTCCTCCAGAGATGATACTGTTGAGACTATGATATGACTATGTTCCAGAGTTGATCTTCTCTCAGTAAGACTGTCCTCCAGAGCTACACTATCTCAGTATGACTGTCCTTCAAAGCTGACCCTGTCTCCGTAAGACTGTCCTCTGGAGCTACACTGTCTCAGGAAGACTGTCCTCCAGAGCTACAGTGTCTAAGTATGACAGTCCTCCAGAGATGACATGGTTTCAGTAAGAATGTCTTCCAGAGCTGACACTCTCAGTGTGACTGTCTTCTAGAGATGACACTATCTTAATATGAATGTCTTCCAGAGCTGATAATGTCTCAACATGACAGTCTCACAGAGTTTACACTGTCTCAGTATGACTATCTAATCTTGGTTGCAGAGGACAAATAAGAGAAACAGGTCAAGGGTACAATGTAACAGGATGACTGCTCATATCTAGGGAGTTTGCTGATCAAAGCAATATAGTGTCTGACAAACAACCTTGCTAAACAATTATGTTAAGATTAATATTATCTATTACATTTATTTAAATATACAGGTACCACACTGCAAAAATAAAGCAAGTGTGATATCAATGTCCAATATTAACCTTTCAATGAACTATACAAAATAGTCTTTAAAAGTATATAACATGGGAAATTTAGAAATTGTCATTAATAGTGAAAATGATTTATAAACAAAAGTTAAAAATATTCATTTTCTGAACCACTAATATTTATAAAACAATGCTTGGTCATAAAAGTGATTTAATATTGAATTATTACAGTAAGATCTAAGTTGAACTGAAATAAGTTGATATGTTAAAATGATTTCTTACAGTGAAAAAAATGCAAACACCTTTTTTTCAAAGCATACTAAGTTTAGTGAGCTCTCAGCAGGCCATAGTTTCATCTAAGAACATTTTAAATTAAAAATATCCATCATGTACTGGTTCCAAACTTTCATATTTATAAACACACCTAAATTTTAAGTAGGTACATTTATACTTTACACTAAAAATATACTATATTTCTTTATGTTTACCAACTGTTACCCACCTAAAATCATTAGATAATTTTTGATTTAACATATGCTTCCACGATAATACTCCATATAGTAAGTGGCATTCTAATATTTAATAAAACTATACCCGATATATTTTGCAATATGCAAATTTTTGTAGTGTTTTAATGTTGTGACCTGCAAAATTGGTGAAAGTCAATTTGCTTAACATTTGTACCACATCAATTCTCTGGTAAATATCTCTATTTGATCTTCAACAGCTTTTCATAAGAAATGACTTACATCACTCCAAATTCATAAGTTAAATGTTGCTCTTCTTAGGAATGTATATAAAAGTACTCATATAATAATTTTAATATAGTTACCATTAGATATATTTGATCTGTGACTTTTGAACCAAATAGTCTGATAAAAACAAGAGAAGAAAAAAATCATTAGTAAGTTGTTTCACACATACACACTACATCAAATTCTTTTCTTTCCAACCTAACATTTTAAAAACATAAAACATCAAAGTTTAATTTGAAATTCCAAAGAAACAGCTTATGAAAATTGAATTGACCCATATCTCACTTGCTGTTTTATGATATACCTGATGACATACACTCGTGGACATACATATGGATAATCCTATCAGGAAAGCCTTAGAAATGATTTATGTAATGGTAACATGAATGTATTAAAGAGCATGGAAATAAATATAACATATTGGATATGCATATTAAATTGTTTTAAGCACATAACTATCTACCCAGACACTTTAGTGTCACTGTCATGCACTTGCACTTGCAGAATGCTGGAGACCTCTTAGCCTTTCTCGAAGTAAAGTTAAACAGTTAATTGAATTAACAGTTTAGTTAACACATTTATAGTATTTTTCACTTTGGAAGTCAAGTCATTAAATATGCCAGTATTTAAAGGTGTTCTTTCACTATTCCTACCTGATTTCACTATTTAGAATTCATTTTTTAAAAAATAGTTTCATCAAACAATTTTTTCACATCAGCCTTAACTTGAACTTAACTTAACTTGGACTTTCCTAAAAAGTACAAGAACGTGCTTCAAGCTGAATTCAAAGCCTACTTCTGTTCCATTTTATTTTCAGTAATTTGCAGCCTTGTGATTTGGAGAAAAACACACTGACCTCTGGAGATTGAATGGTTCATTTTTCACCCTTGAAACCAAACTATTTTCATGCATTCCTGTTCTCTACTGAAAAATAAAGCAAAAAGAGGAGAATGAAGAAGGAAATGTAAGGAGAATTAAATAACAGATTGATGAAAAAATAATATCAATAATTTCAGTTGCTTAGCAAAAATACAATCATTTGTGCATTCTTGGTGAAAATAATAGAACATTCTTTGCACATGTGTGTACATTTCTCATACCTCCTCATTTATCTTTTCCTGTGTGAGGTCAAGGAAAAGTAGAGGAGGACAGGAATGACAACATATGGAGGACAGGTAAAACGGCCCACTGTACATGTGTAAAATTGTGTTCTGTCTATGAGACTGATGCTAATGTTTAAATGAAAATATTTATAAATAATGCAATGTGTGACTTTCCTATCAGTATGTAAATTGTGAACTAGACATATCCAAAATTATAGTTTTTACATCATCAGAGAGAAATAAAAATAACATTTATATCTACCAGAATGTATATTTACATTAGATTATGTATTATATTTTAAAAAAATAATCACAAAGAGTAGCCCTAGCTTGCATCCAAACTTTCCTCAGTGACAGAAACATAACACACTGGTCTCCAAAAATTTCATGGGTAGAATCTGCTGAGCTCCACAACAAATCACATACCACTGCATACCTGGTCTGATAGCTTACTAAGATGAAGATAATACATCAAAAACAAAATAAGAAATGTACATGTAACCTTGTATTGTGCATAAAAATGCATTCTTAGGAAATATGTATAAAGAGAAAGATTTAGGCATTCTATGCAAAAATGATTTTGAAACAATGTTTTCAAACTTATCTAAATCAAGATTAATTTACTTTAATGTCTTTATTAGGAGACTGTAAAATATTTTAAAGTAGCTTTAATAATCCATATAATTGCCAACTTTCCCAATTAAAAAATTGTATTCTTAAAAACTTCAGGTTGTAGTATAGAAAGAGTACAACAAAGGGTATTATCAGATGAGATCACACAAATTAGTGCTGATTTGGAAAAAAAATAATTAAAATAAGCCATGAATTTTCTTTGGAAATTACGAATATTGTTCAGCAATGTGCCTTGAAGTTGAGTGATTATCACTTTAAGGTATAAAGTTTCATTACACTGAAAATTTTTTATGGCGTCAGTGTCTTATAGTTTATAAAACACTATCATATTTGAATGCAAAAATTCTGGGAAAGTAATAGGAGCATTCTCAAAGAAACACACAGCAAACACAGTCTGTAAAGAAAGATTAGCAACAATGCCCATGTGAAAAAATGCTGCTTTTTGTTGATTTCCAGTCCTTGGATCTGAGAAAGAGGAGGCAGACAGTAATCTGAGATAGGTTTTATTTTGATGTTAAGATGTGGCACTCCTAAGCTTATTCTTTTCTTCCTTTGGGGAGAAACATACTTGGCAGAGCAAACCTGGAGAGCGAACGGCTTTCTGCTCTTGGCCAAAGTGGCATTCTGACTCTCTCACTTCCTACCTCTCTCAGGAAGACCGGGTCTACCATTTCAATCTGAGTTCACGTAGTCTCTGTCAGTTTACTCACGGGTGACTGCTGCCTCTTTGTGGCAGAATGCCATGGCAATTGTTCCTTAAATAGGAAGTTTTCTAACAGTCCTTGATATTGCCCACATTCTGGATGAGACAGGACAGAGGGACAGTAACAGCAATGAAGTGCTTGGTTTTTTAAGTTTCAAACAGAGTCAAATACTTTCTCCCATTAAATGTTCTTTCTTCTAAATTCACTGGCAAGCCTTAATCGGAGGTGGACGGCGAATATCCACAAACATCTCAAACATTCATGGCATCTGTCAACTTTAGATAAGGTTTATGTCAGAATTGACACACAATTTCATACAAATTGAAATATGGAAGGACCCAGACTGTATAAAATAACATGAATATGACAAAATATAAAACTCTACAAGAGGAATGAAAATATAACGTATTACTTACCATGATCCGTATACTAGAATTACACTCCAGTGAGGAAATATACAATTAAAATACCATTAATAAACATAACTGACACATTCAGAAAAAAACATACTTCTCTGAATCAACGAAGGAATGAATTTTATGTAAGTGTACGTATTAATGGACATATATTGAAATTTTTATAATCAAGGAAACTTAGTGTTCCTAGGAAGAAAAGAGCTATTAGTTCCTAAATTCTTAATAAGGAGGTCCCGCCATCACCCGGAATCATTACTTAAATCCCTCAAAGTTGACATAGTTATCAAGTGTTTATTCAGAAACTATTTAAAAAATTACATGTGCTGGGATACATATGAGACTGTAACAATAGTAGTTCCATCTTACAGAGATCCTGTGTGTGGTCAGCATCTGCCCAGAGGGAGAAAGACATTGGACTGACTTGTACAGCCCATCATTTGGTCTTCTGAGGTGCAAGGGCACGCGGAACTGTACAAATGCAACTGGGTTTGGTTACACAATCAAAAATCGGCTACAATAGTAGTCAAATCAATACATCATTTTGGTTCACTAATAAAAATAATTTTCAGCCTTCTCTGATATATCCAAAACTTCCACACTTTTCTCACTCGAACTACCCAATTAATTGCTCCATCTTTTCCCTTATACAGCGGGTTACAAACAACTTCACTTTTTAGTTTACTATTTTTTGAATCGTGAGTCCCATTGGGTGGGTTTCATAGATTTTTTTTTAAAGACTTTTGCCATTTAGTGCTCCATGTCTTTAAATATTTACTAGGCCTTTCTGATATTACTCTGGTTTTGGAAATGCAGCTCGTAGTACAGTGCAACAACACCTCGGAGAAAATCATAGGCTAAACAGTGAAGGAAAGAGGAATGCTAAATGTGCATATAAAAATAGGTGCTACAATAAAATATTTGTATATTTCATCAATAAGTTATTTTGACTAATCAATTATGGATCATATAGCTCTGTAATTTTAATGATTTGTCCACATCTATAGTGAGTCTTTCTGGATCACAAGACTTTTTTTTTAATTCAAATGTCCAGAATGCATACAAACACATTCTTTAAAAACAAAGGAAAAGATTAGGACAGAAGGTGGGAGGGGGAAGGGAGGGAGGGAAGCAAGAGAGAACAAACTTCCAATTAAAGTTGGGGTGTGCTAAACTCTCAACCAATGCCAAGGCTCTAAGGACAAGAAGGACATGAGAAGAGGAGCGAAAAGGGTGAGTAGAATCGAAGCTGCTTCCACCCCCAACCCTTCTTAGCACTTCAGAGCACTGCAAAAAGGGACCCCAACCTGTTGAAGGTCACCCTCGATGCAAATCACCCTCCCAAAAGCCCTTCTCTCTTCCCCCACAGACAAGAGAAAGTGATGTGCCTAGTTTACATAAATGTTTCCCGCGTGTAAAATTAAAAGTAAATTGCACACCCTTTCAGTTAGCTTCCACCGAAGCTGAGAATCCCGTGCCAAGGCACTTCACCCTAAATGTTGAAACGACACAATTAATCAAATGTGTTCACCAAGTGTGTCTGCTTGCTTGTTTGTTTCAAACGTAAAAGCTCCAACGGAGTTTCTTTGTTTTTAGAACTGACTGAATGTGGTCTGTTTTTCCAGCACTTCGAGGTAGTCCGGCTCAACATTTAGTTTTGCTTTTAACTCCAGATACTCATTCCGGTTCGGTTCTACAAAGACAGCACCGGGAGGGCTGTAGAGCACCGGTTCCCGCAGCCTGCTGTCCCCTGCCCCCGGGTGCAAATACTGATGGGGGCGTCGCAGGTCATAGTTTGGGGAGAAAGTGTAAGCAGCCGAGCTGCATGGGAATTTGGGGTATTCCGGGAGGCTGCTGCCGGCAGGGCTAGTGGAGCAGTGTTTGTCTGGCTCTAAAATGCCCCTGTAAAAGCGATCAGCGTCCTGCACGGGCGACAGAAGGTCCTCTCGGGGCTCGATGGTGCTGACGCTGTAGGCGGGGCTCCGCAAGTGGTGGCTTTCCCGCCTCTCCTCCTCCCCGGGCTGCAGCTGCAGCTGCGGAGGGGGCTGCTGCTGGGGCTGCTGCGGCGGCGGTGGCTGCTGCTGCTGCTGCAGGTGGTGGTTGCTGCTGTAGGTGACCTTGAGCTCGTGCAGGTCTTTGTAATCCTCCACGGAGTTGCCTTCTCGAGACCTGTAGATGGGATTTTTGCACATGTGGCCCAGTGGGTGAGGGATGTATTCATACACGTGGCCAGCGGGAGTCTTCACCTTGGGCAAAGCCGGTCCGCGGTGGTGCACGTGCGCGTGCGGGTGGCCACCCCCGCTGCCGCCTCCACCCCCATACACGCTGTACTGCATGTTAAAGGAGCTCACGTCGGAGTTGTTGGTGCTGGTGTGGTCGTTCTGGTTCTTCTTCCTGCGTTTCATGACCAGCACGAAGAGGCCTGCAGCCACGAAGACGGACATGATGAAAACAAGCAGCAGGCTGAGTATCAGCACCGATAAGGGCACTGACGAAGCCCCGGCTCCAGCACCTAAGCCCGCAGGGGAGCCAGTGCTGTTCAGCCTCACAGCTGGTGTGGCTGCATTGGTCCGGGATGGTATCTGGATGGAAGAGGGCGTGGGCGTGAAAACCACCACATCAGAATAGTCTGGACACAGCAGTTCTGACTTGATGGAGCGCATGTAAGTCTCGGCAAATTTCTTGGGCGCCTTACAGACCACTTCGTCCACTAACACTCCCACTTTGAGCTGCTCGATCCACAGCTTCATGCCCACCACATCGCAGGTACAATCCCAAGGGTTGTCGTGTAGATCGATTTGGATGAGGGATGTCAGCTGATCCAGAACTCCACTAACTGGCAAGGAGGCGAAGCTGTTGCTCCTCAGGTTTAGCCTGAGAAGAGTCAGGCCAGAGAAGACACCTGAAGGCATGGTCTGCAGTTGGTTGTTATTCAAGAATAGTAACTGGAGGTTGGGGACTGGATCAAAAGTCCCGGACTGGATTTCGCGAATGAGATTGTACTGGAGGAAGAGATACTGCAAGCTCTGCAGGCCATAGAATAACTCTGGGCTCAGCCTCTCGATCCTGTTGCCATTCAGATAGAGACGTCTCAGGTTGCTGAGGTCCCCAAAGGCCCGGTCCTGGATCATGGAGATGCGGTTGTTACCCAGGTGCAGCAGATCCAGCCCCGTGGCTTCCAGGAAGTCTGTCCTGCGCACAACAGTGATGTAGTTCTCTGTTAGGTACATTTTCTTGGGATTGTAGGGCTTGGGCTGCAGCTCCGCGATGCTCTCAATCTTGCGCTCTTGGCAGTTGACATTGAGGCCCAGATCAGAGATCTGAAGGTTGCAAGTGCAGGCGGTGGGACACTCCAAAGGCACCGGGGATTTGGTCTGGTAGGCTATGCTGGGGCCATAGTTACTGTAACCCAAGTCTTTAGAGGGCTGCCTAGAAGTGGGGCGCACTCTAGGCTTGTTGGGCTGGCGCGTCCCCTTAGGAGGCTTCAAGGGGGGCTTGTAAACAGCAGAGGAAGAAGTGGCCACAGAATTCACAGAGGCTGGGGTAGTATGCAAATACCCCGTGGTGCTTAAAGGAGTCTGTGGCCTCATTTCATAGTCAGAAATAAGTTTCCTTGGACAAAGTTCCTGCTTGGATACCTCATCCAAGTCCCTGCCGTGTAAACGGAAGGGGGTCTCACAGACCACATCACCCACAAGGGCTGAGTAGGAGATGCTGTCCAACCAATCCTTGAGAGAAATGAGCTCACAGGAGCAATTCCAGGGGTTTTCCTCCAGCTGCAATTCCACAACTTTATCCATGTGTTGCAACAGCCCCATATAGGGCAGAAGTTTCAGCCTGTTCCCCCGCAGGTCCAAGTGCGTTAAGGGCACAAAACGGAAAAGATTGTTAGGTAAACCTGACAAGAGATTGTCATTGAGGATAAGCACCTGCAACATATGCAGTTTCCCGAAAGCATTGGGTTCAATGACGCTGATGTAATTGTAGTCGACCTGCAGGTATTCTAAGTTCTCCAAGCCAAGGAAGGTGTCATCTCGAAGGAGTTCCAGTTTATTATTGTTTAGGTGTAGTCGCCTCAAACCCCGCAGCCCATTGAAAGCCCCAGTCTCAATGTCTTGGATAACATTGCTTCCCAGATGTAAAATTGAAGCCCCAGTGTAATTGACAAACTCATTGGGATACAGACGGTTCAGAAGGTTCCCAGACAACAAGAGGTGATAAATTGGGAAACGGGGAGGGCTAATTTCAGAGAGACTGATGATCCCCCGGTTTTCACAGCTCACGGTTAAGATGCCGTCCTTTTCCTCACAAGGACATGCATTGTCACAGATTTCCCCATAATAATCGATGGTTTCTGCACAGGAAAGGACGAGAGATGTTACAGCAAACGCTAGAGTCTGCAGCATCCAGCTATGCATTTTTCTGTGAAGGTCCTGTTCCAAAGTTACTGGGGGGCAGCAAACGTGCATTTTACCTCCTGCAAGGGAGAGAGGAAACAAGGACATAACAGTATCACACACACAAAAGTTAAGGGGGTTAATCAGAAAGTCCTTTTTTCTTGATACTTTTTCTCTGAAATCCAGGAGGGGAAATACACACATAGAAAGCACCTCCTCCCTTGCCCAGGGGGTACATTGATATCTTTCAGACTTTACCAAAGTTGGCTGTTCATTTTGATTTGAAGTCTCATGGTATTTCCCAATGAGCATGCCACCAATTTTCTGCTCTTTAGAAGATGAAGGCAGATGAATTCCTGAGTTAGTGTTCTCTGCCCTCCCTCATCAAACTAATCCATAAATATGCATAAAATGGCTGTCAGAAAAGTCTCATCGCTCTAATTTAAGTATAAGTTTTTCAACAGCGTTCTCCACTTCACCTATATTCAGCCCCCTCCTTGCTTTCTTTCAGAATCTTCTATGGTTAACTTTATCAGAGTCTCCCATTTTTACAGATATGCGTGGGGTCACAATACTTTGAGCTATTTAAATCACCACGAGAAACATCAGGGTGGAAACGTAAAGAATACTTTTCACAGGCAGAAAGGATGCAAGATCATGCATTACGAGCAGCCAACAGAAGCTTTTAAGTCACCAATTGTCCTCGTGAGCACTGAGAATGTAGAGGGGTGTGTGTGTGTGTGTGTGTGTGTGTGTGTGTGTGTGTGTGTGTGTGTGTTGAGGGGGGAGGGAGCGAGTTCGCTTTGATGGTGGACTTCCCCACAGCTATTAAGCATATCAGAACCCTGATTGTATGCACCAGGTCACTCAGCAGCGCTTCCACTGGAGCACCCTGAGACCACTTCTCCTCATTGATCATGCCAGCGAGGCTACAAAACCGCATCTTTAACCACTGTAATAGTTCCGCACGATGGCTTATAGAGAACTCAGCAAAGGCATCTGCAATCTCGGAGCACTTCTGAATGCTGTAAGTCTAAAGAGGGCATTTCTACAGCTTACTCCGAAGCGGCTGAAAGTATACCACCGATCACAGGCAAATGCTCTATTACACTGGGCTCCAAGTCAGTTTGCCACGGTATGCAAAAGCAGCCTTTCTGAATTCATAAGATTTGGACCGAACTACAGCCTTGCCAACATCTCCATCTTTGAAGTTGCTTTTACGTTTAAATGTCAATGGTCCCCTCCCTTATTTCCCTCCCTGGTATAAAGGGACGCTGCGATGGTTAAAAGACAAAAAAGAGGCAAATGTCACAGGCCAGTGTCTTAACATCTGAATTTAATCTCCCTGTGAAACTACTTTGATCCCCCTCCCCCTTCTGTTCTCTTTCAGTCACTGGAAGGCTTTTGACTTACTACTTTGGGTTGACAGCAACACTCAGAGAATGGACACAAGTGGTCTTAATGTAAAGCATGGGGTTGTTTAGGGGGAGTGTTGATAAAATTGTGGGGTTCTGGGAACCTACGCCTTTTCTCTGATCAACCTTGTTTCTGCCTCCACCAAAAAAAAAAAAAACCTGATGAAAATCTCAAACCAGAACTAAAGTCAGGACGTTTCTAAAGCACAGATTCACAGCTTGGAAACCTTGCACATGATCACCAAGTCGCACCAACCCTCCTGGTTCAGAGTGTCTGCATTCGCATGCACATGTGCAAGTGTGTCTACGAATCATTGACATTTGGCCACCCAGACGTATCGAGAAAGATCGGAACCACAGTACAGAAACCTCAATAGTGTATCACACCTCTCCTCAGCACAGTAGACGGCTTTGGTTTTAAACATCCTAATACGAAATCATAACGTTTACCTTGAAATTTGGGTTCTCCGTTGGATCAAATGTGCACATCCATTCAGCTGGGTTGGATCCCCTCCCCCTCCCTCGCGGTGCTTCCCCGCCCCCATTCACCTCCTTCCCCATCTCAGAGTCCATTGCAAATTGTGTCCAAGCAGTATTAAATTCGAACGTTTACAACTTTAATTCAGTTCTGGCTAGTCGGGGTCGAACAGCCTTTTCCAAGGCTCTTCTCCATTCACCCCCCTCCCCCGCCGTCCCCAGCCATCAAAGGAGACTGAAGATTTGAGAAAATAAAGTTGAATGAGCTGGAAATGCTAACATTCAGACAGGGAAAAGCACCACCGATGTAAACTCGCGGGTGCACCACACGTTTTTGGTTTATTAAAGCAAAAAGAAAAAAAGGATAGAGGGCGGGGACAGGGGACTGTATTTGTTCGCTCGCAAAGAATTTAGAGCCTGGATCACCGCCTGCCACATCCCTGCATTAAGCAGCATGGAGCCGCTCCAGTTAAAGCCCAAACCCAGGCCGGATCCGTGGCTCCCGGCACAGCTGCTGGAACCGCCGCTCAGGCAGAGGCAACCGGAGTTCCAGGACCCGAGACTCCCCCTCCCCCACCCCGCCCCAAAGCAAAGGAAGGGTAAAGGGAGGAAGAAGGGGAGGGGGGAGAAGCAAAGAAAGCCACTTCGCCATACCACACAGACACACACAGGAACCGCTTTTGCAAAGTAAACCACAGACTTACCCCGTCTCCCATCTCAGGGGCCCACTCATCATAGCTACCTTCTAGAAAAACACCTCTTCGGGGTGTGCACTGATTTTTGAAGCCTAGGCAGACACAGAAGCTGCTAGCAGTGCAGGCTGAGCTTCTGGAGGAAAG
Source organism: Myodes glareolus (assembly GCF_982192425.1). Taxonomy (NCBI): domain Eukaryota; kingdom Metazoa; phylum Chordata; class Mammalia; order Rodentia; family Cricetidae; genus Myodes; species Myodes glareolus. The sequence continues at coordinate 73,528,300 of NC_142037.1, read as the reverse complement.
CGGCACCAGGACGCCGCTAGCACCGGGTCGCCACCGCGGTGGCGACCGCGGGTTCCCGGGCTCCCCAAAGGGCTCTCCCTGGCGCTCACCGCGGTAGCCGGAGCGGGCAGTGGGGTGGGGGAGTGGGGGAGGGGACGGCCAGGGACTCGCTGGAAAGGCAGCTCGCGGCAGGGGCTGGGAGCCTGAGCAGGCTGGGCGGGGAGGGCTCAGTGGGGAGGGGAAGTGGGGAGACCAAGGCGGGGGACTCGGAGCAGGATGCCTGGCTCGGCCGCCCAGCTAACGTCCTGGTCAGCCTGGGCGAGCGCTCGCACCCGCTCGCACTCACTCTCCCTCGCACCATCGCTCCCACGCGCGAAACCCAGGTCTCAGGGCGCCTTCTCCTTACCCCAGGAACCGGCGGGTACTTACTGTTCCCATCTGCACAGGGGGCAACTTTCTCCGACCCAATGATGGCAGCCGCCCCCTCCAGCCGCCTCGGGCTCCTGGCACCCTCCGGCCTGGGATCGCGCGGGCTCGCCCTCCCCTCCCCCCTAGTCTCTCCGGGTCGGCGTCTTCACCACATTACCCCTCTGGTCAGTGGCGCACGCCCCGGGACGAGCCGGAGGGAGAGGGGCTCGAGGTTGTGCGAGCATCTTCCGCCTTCTTCTTGCAGCGCACACTGTACATGGTAGTGAGGGGGCGAGAGAAGGTGGTACTGGCCCCTCGGCTGCTCCGCCGGCGGTTCCTTCGCAGTGCTCCTCTCCCCCACGCGCCACGACCACTGCAGCCGGGATGCCGTTGTCCCCAAGGCTAACCTGCAGTCGCGGCCCCTAATTAGTATTTGAAAGGCTCCCACATCCTCTTGGCCGCTGCACTGTTCCTAGTGTTTGCAGCGGATTTTCGCTATCCCTCCCCAGATGCGGCGCACGATCCTCATTATTCGCAACTCTTTATCTCCGACATCCTTTGAGGGGTCCGAGGAGGCAGGAGCAGCGTTGTTCTACGCCTGTGGCATGTCCTGGCAGCCTGGCAGGTCTTTAAAAAAAAAAAAGAAAGAAAGAAAGAAAAACTCAGAAAAAGTCGTGTCTTCTCTCCTGGGAGCGGAGGAGGCGGCTACATCTGCTGGGTAGCGGGGTGCAGGGCCCCGTCCGCCGCACTTGTTTATTGTCGCGCCGCTGGTGCGAGCCAAGCTGCAGCAGACATGATGGGCCCGGGGCGAAGCGGGCGCCCAGTGGCCGGTAGATGGCAGCCGAGGGCGAAGGCGGCCCCGGGCTCTGGAGGCGCAGTCAGAGCCCCCTTCGATGTCACATTCGTGGAGACAGAGGAGTCTTGGACCATGTGCGCAATTCGAGCGTAGGAGTGTGCAATCGTCTTCTTGGAAAGGGAGGACTGGAAAGAACCCTGACAGTGGTAGACTTGGTGGCGGCCAGGGATCAGATGATGCCTACCGGTTGCCGTTTGCCCAGATGCCTCTGCCCTTTAGAGGAGTGTCCATACTGCTGCTTCCAGGGGCTCCAGTAAAGGACCCTGGAGGGAGTGGCTCGTCCTAGCTAGAGAAAGAGCGTTATTTTTATCTTTATCTTTTTAAAGACTCACGTTTTATAAGTATGTCGGAGTGGTTCTCCAGGGAGAAAGCGAATACACTAAGGCAACTAGAGAGCTGGAAACAACTGAAGTAGAGGCAGTGTCTGTTGAAAGCGAGTTTCTGGAAGCGTCACCTGCTGAACTCCTCCTGATCACCTCTATGTAAGTATGAGCCGCTTTTTCCAGGAAACCAGACAACTTCCTCCCCTGAAAGGGGTCTGTGTGTTCATAAGATGTGTTTTGCGTTTTGGAAATGTTAGGCCCTGAGTCTTCACAAGAAGCATAGGGAAGTTGTTTAGAGTTAGTGACCCAGGGCAGGTTGCTAGCAAGTTTCATGCTTTCATAGATGGGTAGGCACTTTTGCCACATAAATGTATTTTCCTCTCCCTATTCTGAAATTATGCTTGAAACATAAATGGATTACTCTAAGTTTAACTTAGGGGATAGTATCTGTGGTCATCCTCTGAATAAACATGTGATTGTTAGTAATAGATTCCAGAGGCAGTATTTATGGGGATGTGTCTCAAACAGCTCTTCACAGCCTCCATATGTGTTGAATTTCAGAGGTTTATATAGAAGCAGTGAATTATTTAGGTCTCTCGAAACGTGCAATGCTTTCAAAATTTCATCTAAATAAATATGCTGAGTATATATTTTTACCTAAGCCATAAACACTTTAAAATAGTTTTGTGTATTTCATGTAAGTTGAAAACTCTACAAGGGAGAAAGAACTGACATAGTCTGTGATGTCAGACAATGAAAATCTGAGAACTGAGAAATTAGCATATTTTTCATAGCTACTGGCCTCAGCTACAAGCAAAATTTATTTTAAAAACAATAGTTACTATATTATCATTAAGTTATTTATCCTATAATCCAAGATAACAATGTATGAAAATTCTTTTAAGGTGAAAAAATCACCTTTATATTTTTAAACTGTGAATATTTAAGTTTACAGGTGTATCCACCTACAGAATGAAAATACTGAGCCCTGTCAGCAACCTAATATTTAATGATTACTAACTCAACAGAAGTTCTGATAAGTTCCAGAATGCCTTAGTTATTAGACTTCTCAGGATATCAGTTTTATAGTATTAGTGTGTGACACCTCCACATTTTCACTCAGTATGAACAAGGGTTTATATGCTCTGTATTGTATTATTTTGTTCTTAATGGTGTTCTATTTAAATCACACTTTGTTAAACGTAGAAGTATCAAGCACATTTTGAACCTCCTCAACTAACAGTGTCAAATGAAACATTTATACCCACATTACAGATTTCCTTGTATGGTTCAAATAAAAAAAAAAAAAAGAAAGGTGTCTAGCACTAATTCATGTCCCAGCATTGCCATGGGATGCTCTGTCACTTTCACCACTAGGTGTCCCTGTAAACTGCTCTACTGGGAAGCGAATTCTGAGAAATTCTGGGACACAGAAACTAGAATACACTGCAGCAGGGACACCACCACAAAAACAGAGCAGTGTTTCATCTTCAATGCATAGACATCCTTGGCTTTGTCTCTTCACTATTCCCTAGGAACTAGAGAAACGGACCACACATAGAAGAAATTAGAACCAAGACTTCGATCCACATGATCAAACATATTTGTTTGATCTGTATTAATCAACGGACAGTCGCATGATTTTCATGCATGCTTTCACACAATACTTACGTGAACACTAAAGACCATTTAGAAACATCTGGATAATGAAAACTTTAACTAGTGATCATAAAGCTATTCCCAGAATTAGGATTTAAAATCCTAAATTCAACATTATTTATCTCAGTTGGGTGTAAAAAGCTAAGGACACTTGACAAAATGTTTGTGAGCATAAGAATACCATGATAGGACATGAAATAGCACCTGTCAGAGGGACATACCACGTACAGATATATGAATTGGTTGCAAGACGTTAAAATTTAAATTCACATCAAAATACCCACTTGTGCTTTGAAGTAGACCACATACTTTCCTTTACTTTAAATTTATTCTCCTATATTATTACATTCACTTTTTAGTGGGCTATGCATGCTCTGTAATAATTTTACAGTAAATTAACTTATTTAGAAATTTTTGTTTGTGTTACTACTAGGTTATTTCCTCAGCATGTCAAAAGGCTTAGTTAAGAATTATAGATCATTTTGAAGCAACCTAACAGGAATTATAAATGAGGAAATTCCTCCGTAATAACAGTAACATGTTATGACCATTGATCAACATCACTGAACTCTAAAGCTATTAGGACTTCCCTTTATTTTTGTTAGATTAGATGGTGAATTGTAGGTAGGCAGACTAATGCTACAGTTCAGACATCCCCCAAACTAGATTTACTGTTATGTTTGTGACAGTAATGAATAAGAATTCTCTACCATTCCCTCATTTAATTATTCTAAATTAAAATATATCTTTCCTAAGGCTTTGATGTCAAAGCTAAGTAAATTAAAGACTTCTAAAAATAGTTTAAAAATAAACACTTTCTTGTATTGAGAAAACTGAGTCATCATTTTTAGTCATTTTTTGCTACAATTGGTGGAATAAATAAAAACAAAATATTTTTTTTCTAGTCTGCCACAGTTGAAATTGCAACAAAGATAGTATCCCACATATTTGAAAAAATACAATGGAAAAACAGTGGATTAATATCAATGAGATTATGTATTCACCTATGGACAATAATTTGCAATCTAAGAAAATGCTTTCCAAAGCATAGACGAAATATATATCTGAAATATCAGATTTTCATTACTTCATATATTAGGCAATTTTATTTGTTTTGGGTAATTTTTGTGTGTTTATAATATGCGTCTTCTTTTAACGAACCATTCATTGTCTATCAAACTTTAAGATGCATTTAATGTTTAATCAATTACCTTTCAAAAAGTATTCTCTAAAAGTAGAAATGTACAAATGTGGTAGAAACGAAAAAATGTACAATTTTGATATCAAAGGGTAAACTGTGTAGCAGGTATTTTCATAAGATCATTGCTAAGAGCAAGCTAAATACAAAGTTGGTAAGCATTCCTCTATGCTTTGAAATACCGTGCAACCTTAAATACTGGTGTGGACAGGAATACTGCTCTGTCATTATTTGTGTTGCCAGTGTAGCATCACACATTTTTCCATAAAGAAAAGAAGGGAGTAGGGAAAGACAGAAGGAGATGGGGAGATAGGCACAGAAAGAGGAGAAATGTTGTTTTTTTTCTTGAAAGATAAACATGTACAAATCTAGTAATAATTTTTACCCCTCAGAAGAAGACTGGAACTCTTGAAAATAAGATACAATGCTGGTTTTGTATTTAACCTATACTTTAAGTAATAAAATACTAAGTTTTATTACAGAAGATTTCAATCTATATCCACACTTATAAAATGAAATTTAGAACATCAATATGGACTTGAAAAATAGCAATATTTAGAATAAGTCGGAGACTTCTGATGAAGGGTTATGAATCACTTCTCAAAATTAGTTTTTAGCCACAAGTTCTGAAATGAATTTTATGTTGCTCATAAATGATAATAAGAACACAGACTCTGGATAGTTTTCAAAATGAGTGACAATTACTTGGTTAAAACATTTCTCCTAGCAACTCTTATTTGTGGATTTCATTTTTGGCTACCAACATCAACAAACAGAATGTCACCTAACAGAACCTCGTTTTCCTCGCGTTGAGTGTTCAAAGCCATCCTGTTCAGCAGAGCATTGGTTTCATTTTATTGTCTTGGGTATGAAGGAAAAGATCAAAATGAGTCTGGAGAGCGGATAGGTGAAAAGACGTTTCAGTGTGAGCTTTCACTCTTCCCTTTTATATTGATGAAGATGAGAACTATGCGTTGGTGACATATCTAACTATACAAACTCTCAACAGACACAGAACAAAGGCCACTGCCATCTGACTTCTTCTGGCTTGGAAACCTGTGAATAGCGTTGGAGAGGGCAGCTTTAGATCATCGTTAGCTTGGGTCTTTAGGTCTATCTCTGCTAGAACAGTGACTATTCCTGTGGATAAATCTGCTCAGTTCTCTCTTACTCTAGTTGTGTGTAGAAAGCAAGTGCAATCAGACAGGTATCAGGTTTTGTCTGATTTTTCCATGCTCCTTTTTTCAATGAAACACAACAATTTTTCTAAAACCCAACTGTATCACGAAATTTTCAGATTTACTTCCTATATGAGCATATATAATTTGATATACTGTAATAAAATGTTAACTAGGATTCTCCATTCACTAAAATATTCCCAATGTTTTTATTGCCTCAAAGTAATCAGGTATTTCCAGCAATGAAACATTGACTTGTAATTCCTCTTTATCTAACAACCTATCCACTAGGCCTTTACATATAATTACAGAAAATTCACTGCAAGTTTTTGGTTCATTAAAGGAATCTTCCTTGGTTTTCAAGTCAATGCTGGAGATTTATGGATCTAAATATTCATTTTTATGATCTATTCATTGGTTTAGCACTTTTTATTCCTTGAATTATCATTTTTATTTTCTTTGAGAAAAGGATATTATTCCTTATTGGCATAAGAACAGTGTTGTTTACTTTCTACAGCAAGAAAGGAAGAAAATGAATTCCAGAAAACTTCTACAGAGAAAGCTTTACTTGTCTATGAGTTTCTTCACTCAACAAATGTTGAGCTCATTCACAGAATGTGAAGCCTCCCTCTTATATTTAAGGTGAAAGCTACTTGATTCATTTAATGAAATTCCAATGATCATAGAACTACTTCCCCTTCTGTTCTATATTTTATCATAAAAACACAGTATATGGTATATAACGGTAACATTGTATGAGATTATATTTTAATACTAGTTGACAAGATCACCATGGACACATTATAGCTTTAGAGCAATTGAATTGTGCGAACACAGTTACTTGGATTTAGTCCATTTAAATTTACACAGCCATGTGCAACTAATAGCTCCATATTAGACACTGTAAGGTTAGAATATAAATACCTAAAAGACCCAAACTCTGTTACTTGTGCAATTTCTGGAATACCTTGAAAATTCAATCAAATTTGAGCAGCTGTACTCATAAGTAATGTTGATGATTATGATTCCTACAATAAATAAGGACAATTACAACCCATATTTGGCAAGGGACTTGATCTGTATTCTATTGAGGGTCTCCTCAATTCATCCAAATCACCGTTGCTCAAGGCTCTTACTGTTCATTAAAGAGCTCAGGAAATTTTTCTGGCATCTCAAATTTCCTCATTATAACCCCCATTTTGCTCCTGAAAGCAAGAAAAGGAAGTTTGGTTGAAACAGATAAATTATCATTAGACAATAGCTTTCTTTTCATGCATGATAAAGTTCTTTACAAAGTTCTTATGCTCTTGCTGTAGGCTGGGGTATTAGCAGGTTTAAAGAAATGAAAGTTTCTCAGGGGTATTATGGTTTAGTCAATATCTAGAATTATTACTGTGTATAAAGATATCAGTATATTAGTCAGTAAGAATAGTTCTTGAACATTTTCATTTCATCTATTTTATTTCATTCCCTTTGAAGGAGCTCATTTTTCAGCTTTAGGTGTGTGTGTGTGTGTGTGTGTGTGTGTGTGTGTGTGTGTGTGTGTGTGTATCTGTATGCGGTTGTGTGTTTAAATGCAGTGGCTATGGAGGATGAAGAGGATCAATAGATCCCTTGGAACTGAAGTTACGGATGACAACAAGGCCTCTTCTGATTGTTGGACACCTTGTAGCTACTGTGTCACCTCTTCAATTCCTTGTTTTACTTTTGTTTGTACGTCTCTAGGTATATATGTTTATGTTTCTGTCCCTGTATGTATGCACTGGCACAACTATTATGCCTGTGTCTGTTTTGGATGAGGTCTCCAACTGCTATCTACTATATTTTTTGAGATATGATATTTCTTTTGACCTGGAAGTCATCAACTTGTATGAGGCTCCTCCCTGCCACTGTGGAACCGCGTTGCCACATGCAGCATGGCTTTGACACAACTGGACAAATGCCCTCATGCTTGCACATCACTCTCTTTACCAATGGAACCTTCTCTGCAGCCCTGCATTTCACCCATTAAAAAAAATAGGACTTTAGCTGGTGACGTTTTCGTCTATTGAGTGGGCAGGGTTTGAATAGCAAATTATAATGAATTCACTAATGGAATGATTTGAAATGAATTTTGATTTCTCTGAAAAGCTGGGTAAGTCTTCCTTCAGCAAAATCATTTTCAAATGCTTCAAAGTTGTACTAAATCATGGAATCAGTCTCTGCCACAAAAAATTATTGTAATTTATTAAAAGCAAATTAGTTTGTCATAAATTTATCTACATTTTTACACAAATGAGTAACAGTTTTAATAAAAAATAAAATCAGAAAGATAATTAATTTTTGAGGACTTAAGTTAAAAATAAAAATGAAGTCATTCTCAGAAGTCACAAATAATAACAATTAATAAAAAAAGAGGCAACATATTTGAAAGAGAGAATCACGCATATGTGGAAGTGTTTGAAGGGAGGAAAGGAAAAGGGGGATAATCTAACTAGACTACGGTCACAGAAAGTTATAATTTAAAATTCATGGATAAATAACATCAGGAAACTGAAAAAAGTACAAAAAATAATGAAAGATTAAAGAAAGAAAACTTTAACTAAAGAAAAAAAACCTCAATTCTGAGTTTGTGAATTGTTCATTTGTTTTCGTGGAGACACATCTCTATGCAGATGGTAAGGTTAACTTTTGTTTCTCTCAAAATGTTATATGACAATTACATCATTTTATCAAATGATAAATATTAAATTCTACATTCTTAAGAAATATAATCATTAAATTTATCATTAAAATTCTTAAATTTTATAATATATATATTAAAAATATTTTTATTCTATGCGACTTGTGGGGAAATTTAACTTTTGGAAAGACAGATTTCCCAGTTCAAAATTTTCATTGAAATTGCATAATCAAAATTTTATTCTGTGGTTAGAAATTACATCATCAGGCTGAGCAGTGGTAGCATATGCCTTTAATCCCAGCTCTTGGGAGGAAGAGGCAGGTGGATCTCTGAGTTTGAGATTAGCCTGGTTTTCAGAGCAGGTCCAGGACAACAAGGGCTACCCATATAGACCTAGTCTTGAAAGACAAAAAACAACACACACATTTACACATTTACACACAAATCATATCAGCAATCCAATAAAACTTCTTTGTCTTTTTAATTTATTTACATACCAGCCACAATCCCCCCTCCCATCCTTCCTCCCACATCCTCTGCATGTAATCATTTTCTATGTTGTTTATTTTATTTAGATAATTTTCTCATTTAATTGTTCTAATGATTGAATTAAGTAATTTGTCTTACAGATGATGTCTTAGTTTTCTGCTACTCTGCTAAGACACCATGAACCAGGAAATGTATCAACGAGAGACTCTAACTGAGCTCTTGGTACCAGCGGGTCCAAGTTCATGGTGGAACAGCGAGGGCACAGTAGCAGGACCGCTTAGAGCCCATATTTTCATGAACAAGGGGCAGAGAAAGCACCCAGGAAGTAGTGTGTGTCTTTTGAAACCACAAAGCCTACACCAACTGTACACCTTCTCCAACAAGATCACACCTAATATTTTCCAGTTTCACCTCATAAAAAATAAGTATTCAAACATATGAACCTGTGAGGGGCTTTCTCTTTCAAACCCACAAGATAATAAAAACCTGTCTCTCTTAGGACAACTTATGCTAGAGAGGTTGTGGGGTAAAGGGAACACTCCTGCATTGCTTTTAGGAATGCAAGATGGTACAGCTCCCTTTGGATATCAGTAGAGCGAGTTCTCAGAAAATTGGGAAACAACCTTCCTCAAAACCCAGTAATACCACTTTGGGGTATATATCCAAAGGATATTCAATCATGCCACAAGGACATGTGCTCAACTATGTTCATAGCAACATTGTTTGTCATAGCCAGAACCTGGAAACAACCTAAATCCCTCTCGACCGAAGAATGAATAACGAAGATGAGGTGTATTTACACAATGGAGTACTACCCAGAAGAGAAAAATAATAATATCTTGAAATTTGCAGGCAAATGGATGGAGCTAGAAAACACCATATTGAATGATGTAACCCAGATCCAGGAAGTACATACTTCTTACGTACTCACTCATAAGTGGTTTTTAAACAAAAAGCAAAGGAAACCAGCCTACAAATTACAATCCTAGTACTTTTTTATCTGTTGTGATTTACTTTGAATAAATTCATTTCAGCCTTTTTGTACCTGTTAAGATTTACTTTGTGTCAAAATATGTGGCTAATTTTGGAAAAAAAATATATATCAGGTACTGAGAAAAAAGTATTTTCTTTTGTGTTTGGGTGAAATGTCAGTAATATCTGTTACGTTCATTTGGGTTATGACATCATTTAGTTAGAGTCTCCATAAGTTTAGTTTTTGTCTGGATAGCCTGTACATTGTCTAGAGTAGGGTGCTGCAGAGTGCCATTATCACTATGTGAGGGTCAATATGCAATTTAACTTATAGTAATGTTTCTATAGTAATATCCTTGATATTAAGGTATATTTCTTGGATGCAGCAGAAGGATAGATCCTGAGGTGTTTTTTTTTTTGTGTGTGTGTGTATCCAGTCTATTAGTTTATTTTTTTAATTGAAGAACTCGAGACCATTTACCTTTGGTTACCAGTAAGCAGTATTCATTGCTTCCCATTTCTTTGTTATTGAAGTGTGTGATTTTTTCTCTTATTTTGATATGCTTGTTTGATATTTTTTTATTTTTTGTGTTATTTGGATGTCATAAGCCTTTTTCTGGTTGTAGATTTCTTTCTTTGTCTACTTTAAAGCTAAGATATGTTTCTTTTGCCATATATTGTGACAAAAATTTTTGCTGAGTATAGAAATCTGAACAGGCACCTGTGGTCTTTCAAGAGAATGCAGAACTTCTGTCTACGCCTTTCTGGCTTTTAAAGCCTCTATTAGAAATCACATGTTATTCTAATAGTTCTGCCTATTATTTGTTCTTTTTTCTTTGGGGCTTTTAATATTCTTTCTTTTCTAACATCTTATGTTGGTTTTGCTCTGTGTCATTGGAAAATTCTTTTCTGGGTCTTGCCTATTTAGTTTTGTGCTTCTTGTATCTTGTTATGACACCTCCTTCATTAGATTAGGGAAGTTTTATTTATTTTGTTGAAAGTATTTTTTATGCCTTTGACCTGGACCTCTTCCTCTACTCTTATTATTCTTCGATTTGTTCTTGCCATGGCTCGCCAGATTTCTTCTATGTTTTGTATCAGAAAATTTTGTTTTTATATTTAAAATTATTTGGGGTTGATGAATCCATTTATTCTATCATGTCTTCAGTGTGTCATGTTTCTTATCTCGTATTCTGTTTGAGAGGTTCCAGTATTTGGTTCTTGTGCAAATTCCTTAGTTTTCTATTTCTGCTTTACCTCAGTTTGGGTTTCCTTATTGACCATTTCCTAATTTGTGTCTTGCAACTGTTTTCTTCATGTCATTTCAATCTGTGTATTTGCAAAAGTTATTCACATTACTCCTTATGGTCCTTGAACATATCCATCATAGCTAGTTTGAAGTCCTTGTTATGTATTTGATCTATATAGTATTTCTCAGTTTCTACTGTAACCGGGTTGCTGGGCTCTAATGAACACAAATTGTTCCAAATGCTATTGATTGCATTTTTAAGATGTTGATGTCTGATTCTATCTTTACTGTGCGTGTTTTACATTCTTTGGTTTCTGTTGCTGTCTCTGGGTCTTAGGAACTCATGGTGTCTATGGATTCCATGGCAGTGGGTGCTTCTGAGTCTCTGCAGCTGTGCTCATTGGAATCTGAATTAGAACTTGTTTCTAGGTATTAGGAGTTGACAGGAAGAAATGGGGATGAGTTAGAAGCATGGGTGATTGAGAGTGGCCTTAAGAAAAAGGAAAGCTCGGTCTGCTGTGGGGACCTATGGAGGCCCCAGGGAATGGTGGAAGAGAAAGAAGTCAGGGCCCTCTGATAGAATGATCCAGGGCTAAAGAAAAGACTGTGGGGTTGGAATTGGAGGATTGGATGGAGAGTGAAGATCACCTACCTGGATCCCTGGCCAGTATGGCCAGCTGGTTTCAAGAGTGTGTTCCAAAGACGATGATTTTCAAAATTTGTTACCTGATTCTGCTCCCCTGAACTCACATGGTAACATGATAGAAACAGAGAGCCAACTTCTGCTGCCTGCGTTCTGAACTCTGTGTAAGTACTAAAACCAGTACATGTGCGTGCACGTGCACATGTGCAACACACACGTAACATATTTGAACAATGTCTATATTAAGATATTTTTGCGTGGGTGAGTTGAAGAATTATTAATATATTTTTCATTCGTTAAGAACCATAGAAGCATTATATATCCCCCTCAAAATCAAAAACAATATCAGAAGAATCAAATCTACTCTTTCATATATAACATGAAAATCCAAAGTATAATAAAACTATTGCATGGATATTTTAGAACACGAAGGCATGAACCCCAAAATTTTTGTATGGCCCTAAAGGAATCACAACTTATTTCTCTGCATTTATGTCAAAATTCCTCTCTGTAAATATTTTTGAATTGTGAAAGTGAAAATATTGTTAATCATTCACAGCTTAAAAAACATCATTACTTTATAACATTAATTTTCCTGAAGTGGTTTTGTAGCAAATTTCCATGACCAAAGAAACTTCTTTCTCTTGCAATAAACTGCCAATAACTTCTCTGGACAAACAGCTGCAAATACCTGCTGGTAGTGCTTGGATAAACTTTAGGTTTAAACTATTGCAGCATAAACCAGAATCTAAAAGGAAATGAGAGGTTTGAGCATGCCTATGAGACAGTCAAAACCAGGAGACTGCATCCGTATCAGGTATTTTGCATTTCCATTCCACTTGACATAAAGAGGAAAATAAACTATATTGTGAAATGTACAATACAGCTTTGGAAAGCCATATAAAATGAAGTTACATTGGCAAGAAAGATTTTCAGTTTTTAATAAGGCGCCACAATTTATTTTCAGGTTTTTCAGGTGAAATGATTAATTTCCTGAATATGTTTACTCATATACTCTATGTTTCTACAGAGATCAAAAGATTAAAGTCATATCAGACTTTTAATTAGATTTAGTAAAATAGCTTTGCATGCTTTTTAAATATCTCAATATTTTAAATGAGATTTCAAAAAAATCCTCTTTCTGTAAGAGTTTATCCCTCTTTAATCCAAATGGGGGCAAGTACATTATCCCATGGTTCAATATCTATTAAGTTTTTTTGTTATAAGTAGAGTAATGCATTAAAAATGTATGGATTGTTAATTGATAATTCACTGAGTTTATCAATATGCTCTGAATGTTGAAATCTGATTTATAATATTTGGTGAATTACTCAGATCTATTTTACAGAGATTTTATTTTGGTGACAGCCTAATATAAAATATTTAGAGCATCTATATGTTAATTTTAGTTTAAGAAAAGATAACAAAAATAGTCACTATAAACGACTTTCAGAAGTGCTAGGTCTAAAGATGAATATAGAATGTTCTATATTGATTTTAAAGATTTACTGATCTAATGGTATATGTTTGCATGTTTTGCCTGCATGTAGATCTGTACACCATGTGTTGGCACTGCACAAGAAGGCTAGAGAAATCATTTTGATCTTTGTTTGGGACTGCAGTTAGTTCATGGTTACTGGCTGATAGCTGGGTGTTGTGAACTAACTCTGGATCTTCTGGAAGCATAGACAGTGATCCTCAAGATAAACCATCTTTTCAGCACTTAAACACTAATTTAAAGTAGCAGAAAGTATGATTGGTAAACAGAGGTTAGTACCTGTTTCCTGGAAAACTGGACCACTTTTTTTGACTCCCAGATCAATATATGTGGTTCTGAACCAATGCTTAAGTGAAATTAGTAGTTTACTCTGAAAATCTCTGTATGGAAATGACACACTATTCTCCACAGTTCTTATGCTTTTATTGGTTAGCATTCCATATAATTTGCATATGATTATCAGATACTTAATTTATTATCTTTGTAAGTTAAACTTGAATAACTGAAGAGTTTTTTTACATAAAGTGAACAATAAGTTCATAAAGAAAGCAATAAATCTGTGACCATAAACACATATTCTCGCTGGTACAACAATATCAAGCCAAGGTTAGTTTATTGTGGACAATGTTTCTCTGTGATGAATGTGTCCTATATTTTGTTAATGTAAACAATTCTTTCATGGCATGTGTTCTTCCTGCTATTGGACTAATCTGTACTTGTCTAATGTCTATTAATACAATGCAATAAGTCTATATTTTGGATTATATTAGTAAACTTTATGCTTATTGTTTTAACGGATTTGTTTTACTCAACAATTTCACATGTGTATACACAACATTATGGTTCTTCTCTGTTCCTGCCTTTTCTTTACTTGCTGTCTCTATCAGCCACACCTGCATCTCAACCAGTTGCTTTCCTGATTCTTGATTTGTGAGCCATTTGGTTCAGCAAGGGTCATCTGTTTGGCCATAAAATTAGACCTATACACTGGAGGCTGATGTAGTTATCGGCTGATATACAATTGAAGGGGAGTCTCCCAGTAGGCACTAGTTCACAGTGAGAAATAGAATTACGACCCCCAGGACTTCTTCCTGCATGACTATAAACAGATTTGTTCTTCTGCCGACCCATTGCAGCTTCCCCAGCTGCAATGAGTTCCTGATTGCAATGATGGTCTATTGCTTCCAAGCTTCCTAGCTTCCAGCTCCTCCATACTCTTTGTTCTTCTAAAATGAACTTGAGACAATTGAGAAGTAGACATTTGTCCAAGAGTCATTCAAGAAAAGTTGTAGGATGATCAAGCAAATATCCCAGTTAATTGCTTTTTTACAGAAACAAATCATTGTTTTTATGGATACTTGGTGTGTTATACTAAGCAAACAAAACTTTAATTTTCACTCCATAATTGTTTATCAAAATACTTAATGCTATAAAACAGAAGTATGAGCCTTTTTTATTGTTTTGTTGTTTTTTATAATGCAGGACAACTTTTCTTAATGTATTGATTAAGTAGAGAAAATTTTAATGAACATGTTTTTGTTTTCCAATGCCATTTTTCATCTTTTATAAATATTTAAAATATTGTTTATTTTAGTTAAGTAAATGGTTCTGTTTCCTATTAATATTTGCATTTTTGTTGAGAAAATTTGGAGACACTCCACATAAAGTGTTTAAAACCATCTCTAGCATAGATGTGAGAACTAAATAAGAGTTAATGGTTATTATAGATAGGTTTATTGTGATATTGGTAATTGTTTCAGACTTCATTATAGTTTGATTCAGTGTTATAAATAAAACCTTGGATAAAGCAGCATAAGATCTGTAAAAAGTTTTTCAAGAATAGGACAGTTTAAAGAAAAATTTTTGACTGTTGGTTGATCTTAATTAGTTGTGGATTTGTAACACCCAGTAATCCATCAGAAACTAAATCAATGTTGGCTTTTATATTTTATGAACTATTTTTGTTACTGGAATTAAAAATTGACAGTGTTTGAAAGGAAATACTTCTAGTGATTTCCACTATAGATCCATGTATGAGGAAACATCTCCAAACTACCTGTAAGACAGAAAACTTGGCAAACTCTGCTTTGTTATTTTCTGTTGTTAATGTCAAATATCATTAGTAATGGTAATATTATTTGAGCTATTAAAGTGAAGTTTGAGTATAAAACATATTTTGATTTGCTAAAATTAAATTGTAAAGAAGCTGTTAAAACTGTCTGTGGGATAAGTATGTGGTTTGACTATATTAATGTGTCTGCAACATCAAAGTCAATATTTGGATAGTAAAATGATGGATAATTTTATAGAAAAAGAATGAGTCATTTTAAGCTTTCAAAGATTCAAAGTTAAAACTTACTAATTTACCACAGATATAAAGCAGTATACGTGAGTGTCTCAATTCTGAATATTGCCTTGATGAATTGATTATTAATTTAGATGGGATATATGCATTGGCGTTATGTAATGGACAATGAAATGATGTGACTTGGTATGCTGATTTACCAAGGGATCTACATATATTTACAATGATTTTAGTTTTGTATTTTCTATGATTTACATAGTTTCAGAAGTTATATTTTAAGCACACAGACTTTTTACATATTTAAAGAACTATTGAATTTATTCATTGACAATTTCAAAGATGTCAAAATTCATTCTGATTATTATAATCTTCTATTTTGCTCTTCCTCATAATATCCCTCCTCCTTGTTTTCTGAGTTTCCCCTTTCCTACATTTCATCATGAGGATTCCATTTTGAACTCTATCACACATTTTGGAGTTACCATAATAACTACAAACTGATTTTCAATTGCATCTATAAAATATGTAAATTGTTTTATAACCACAGTAAAGATATATCTTTCTTAAAGTGAAATTTTGAGAGGAATAGTATAACCTCTGGTAAAATAGAGAAAGATAATATTTCTTTTTAAGAACATATTTTCCCAGAACCTTCATCTGGCAATGGATGGAGATTGAGACAGAGACTCACATTGGAACACTGGATTTAGCTCCCTAGGTCCAAACGAGAAGCAGAAGGAAAGAGAATGTGAGCAAAGAAGGCAAGACCGGAGGGAACCTTCATGCAAAGATGGATGGCGATACAGGCGGAGACCCACATTGGAGCACCGGACTGAGCCCCCCATGGTCCAAATGAGGAGCAGAAGGAGGAAGAACATGAAAAAGGAAATCAGGACCACGGGGGGTGCGATCACCCACTGATACAAGGGGACTGATCTAATGAGAGTTCACCAAGGCCAGTTGGACTGGGACTGAACGAGCACGTGATCCAACCAGATTCTCTGAATGTAGCCGGATTCTCTGAACGTGGCTGGCCCGGAGTCTTTCTGAAAAGCCATTGACAATGACACTGGGACTTGTTTCCTCTGCATATACTGGATTTTTGGGATCCAGTCTGTTTGGATACTCACCTTCCTGGACCTGGAGGGAGGCGGGAGGAACTTGAACTTCCCACAGGGCAGAAAACCCTGACTGCTCTTAGGGAGGGAGAGGGAGGAGGAGAGGGAGTGGGGGGAGTGGGAGGGTGTTGGGAGGAGGGGCGGAAATGGAGACTTTTGTATTTTAATAAACTTTGAAAAAAAATAAAAAAAATAAAAACCAAAAAAAGAACATATTTTAATCCTTGATAATTTACTTCATTATCCAGTTTTATTTTAGAGGAATTTGTGGTAGGATACTTTGTATGTGAAGGAAAGCTCCAGGAGAACTTACGTTCAAGGATGTGGATATGGCTTAGACTTTATCAGCAGAAGCAGAAAGTGAGCAAATGGGTGTGAAAAGTCTCATTAGCAGGTGTGCCATATAGAGCGTTGAATGACCAGAGCACAGTACCACATACTCACTACAGATTCCATCCTGAAAACAAGAATGCTTGGATGTAAGTTTCCAACCATGTGATTTCATTAGCCTGTAGCTCCTTTGCTTTTAGCAACTGCATTGTAGTAGTAATGTTTCCTAGCAGCTAACACTCAGTTCCTAGAGCTGATATTGGAATTACGATTCTGCAATATCTGTACATACTTGTGGAATTTTTTTTACATTATAATCTTTAATTACAGATTCTTTCCTCATATATTAGTGTTTCTGGTTTTGTTTTTGTAGGGTTTCTCTCTCTCTGTGTGTATGTATGTGTATGAATGTGTTTATCTCAGCATCTTTATGGTCTTCTGTACTTCTCTCTCTCTCTCTGTCTCTCTGTCTCTCTGTCTCTGTCTCTCTCTCTCGATCTCGATCTTTCACTCTTTCATTCTTTTCCATGTTTTTGTTGTTGTTGTTGTTGTTGTTGTTTATTTTCCTCTTCTGGATTGTTGGATGGTCCAGCCCCTTGTGGGTGTTACTATCTTTGGACTGGCTCTGGTCCTGGTTTCTCTAAGAACATAGTCTGGGATCAAGCATGTGGAACAAGTCAGTAAGCAGCACTCTTCCATGGCATCTGCATCAGCTCCTGCCTCCAGCCCCTACCTTGCTTGAATTCCTATCCTGACTTCTTCCAATGATAAATGGTGATATGAAAGCATGTGCCATGTAAACATTTTTCTCCTCTGTTTGTTTTGGTCGTGATGTTTCATCATAAGAGTAGCCCTGACTAGGACAACACGTGAGGTGAGTGCTGTGCCACTGAGCAACATCGCCAGGTTTAGTAGCTTTGGGGAAAGCACAGCGACTTTAGCTCATACTAAATGACAGTTACATAATCCTCAAAATAGAAACACTCTATATTCCATGTACATCTACTTCATTTAATCAATAACATATTACTTCACTTCCTAATATTTAACATTAGGTATTACATAAATACTATAAAATAAATGCAATTTAATAACAATGTCTAATCTATATAATCAATAATATACACACACTCTTCTAAGTTTTCTCTTCCTTACCCATTATTTGATAGAAAAAGTGTGCAAATTTTTTAAAATGTATTTTCCTTATTTATTTATTTGTTCATCCATTTATTTTGAGACAGGGCTTCAGGTAGTCCAGGCTGAAATTCACTACATAGCTAGAAAAGACTTGAGTTCTGATTCTCCAGCCTTTTTCTCCTGAGTGTTGGGAGAACACTGCCTCGGACACAGCAGGACCTTGAACGTGGATTGGTTAGTCTCGAGAACTGAGAAATGGTTTGTTCTCATTTGGATGTCTCATCATTGCAGATGGAATAGTCTAACACAAAAACACAAGAGACACTTTCCCCATATCACTTTTCCAGAAACTGGCCAAAGGTGTTATTTTCTGTCTTTTCTGCCTACCACTTACTTTGCTGTGCATTTAAGAAAAGCCACATCTTTGTTTTTAAAAGGCTTAGAATCATCTAACTTGTGACTCATATTGGACATCACAGTGCACATTGACAGCTGTTCATCTAGTCACAAGTGTAGAAAAAAAGAGAGAGAATTTTAACTTGCATTTTAAAAGCAATTTGTGCATTATTACAGAGACACATACCATTGTTGAAGTTCTATTGAACTTTTCACAAATAATTTATACAGCTATAGTATAGATGTTCATTAGGAAGTCCTGTAAATTTATTGGTAGTTAATTGATAGTAAATTATGTGAGTAACATGAGTCTGTGAACTCATGAAGAGAAAGCCATCAATACTCAGAATTCCACAGTGAAGATGTCAATTTTGATTTATTTTTCTCTTAATCACACAACCTATTTTTCCCTTGTTTTCAAAAATCACCCATAACATGTGCATCTCTGCCTCCTGCCTCATCATCCCCAACTATATCTTTGCTATTCAGTTAACCCTTTCACCTCCACTGCCATCACCTCCATCTCCATCTGTCAACTCCATCTTTTCCAGCTCCATCGTTTCAAATGTATCATCCATCAGTCTTGGCTCCTAGAAGAGTAGCAAGCTGGCAGACAGTGATTAGACAAAGTTGCTTACTGTGTAAACAGATGTGTATTTTTAATGGGGTAAAAATATACATGTCTGTAAGTTAAAATTAGCATGAAAAATGACATTCAAAACTCATAAGGAAAAAATTCCACATCTTTTCACACAGTTTGTTTCTTTTCTGAAATACCTTCTTCTGTATCATTAAATTCTGTTTAAATTTTTTTCATTTTAAATTGAGGTAAATTTTCCTGGAAAGACTTTCTCTTTTACTTTCATAGATTTCTATTTTATTTTATTTTATTTTTTTGGTACAAGCACCGTTCTTTTAATTGACCTCAATAACATTTTGTTATCAAACCAATGTGACATCTATGAACCACTTACAAAATATGCAAACACACACATTTTAACATATATTTTATATTGCCTTATTTTCTTTTTGAGCCTGAATATCCTTCCATTTTTTCAGAAATTCATGCTGACACAGCATGTTTTATACTTGTTTGTTGTTGATACAATTACACTAGAATGAAAGTATAAGTTGAAATTTATCTTTTATAAAGTTTTTCCATGCTTATAAGGCTTAAATTTTTAAATTTATATTTTATTGATTTTTATTGAGCTCTACGTTTTTTTCTGCTCCCCTCCCTGCCTCTCCCATCCCCCTTTCAACTTTCCCCAAAGTCCCAGTGCTCCCAATTTACTCAGGAGTTTTTTTTTTTTTAGCTTAGGAGAAACTTTGCATTCTTCTGTGGTGGTACATACACAAACACTTGATGCCTGGTTGGTTTTTCATGCCTCATTGTACATAAAGCTTAAGTCAGAATTGTATCACCAGAAGACAAATCCAGTTTAGATGTAGTTACAGCAGGTCTTGAAAAAAGTTCAGTTAATATTGCATTGGGAATTCATGATATTTATAATCAAATAATATATATTTTACTAGTTGTTTAAAAGATGTCACACTGAAAAATGTTGATATTTTTTCTGTTGATGGCACCAAGATTCAAACGTTCTATGTATGCCAGCCTTCAAACCTTCCCATTGTTCAGTATTAACCATTTATTATTTATGTTCCAGTTTCTCTTTCTAATTAGCGTGTAACAAATGATCATACACTAGAAATTATCCATAAGAAAAAATCATAAGAGAGTCATAATAGGTAATACCACACTTTTAGAATTAATTATTTGGCAAATGTTGGAGTATTTGTTTCTGATAATTACGGTAAAGGCCCTTGTGACTGCACATTCTTGAATAAGTGAATTCTTACCACCAGCTTATCCATCATGTAAAGCTTCTTTAATAATCCTTGTAAACATATAAGTAGAATTTTATAGATTTAGCAGGATATATGTATATGTGTGTGTGTGTGTGTGTGTGTGTGTGCATGTGCACGCGCGTGTGTGTGTTTGTGTATGTGTGTATATCCTTATACAGATGTACATATAAATAAAGTGTTCTTGATTGTGAAAGAGCAAGGAAGGAAAAACAAACGATTAGATTTGGAGGGCGGAATGATGCAGGAGAAATGATATAATTATTTTATAATGTCAAATGTGAAATTTGATAAACAGCATTTTTGAGCATAAAAATCAAATGATAGATGACATTGAGAATTTACTATCTTGAAATTAAAAGGCATTAGTTATTATAAAAATGAGTCAAAATAGCAACTTTCCCTTATCTTGCTTGGGTTGAATTCAACTTTCCTATAGTTTTAAATGTTATGTAAAATTGTATATTTGTGTCATTATAAGGATCTATCATCTCAGTTTATCTCTATGATTTTGGTCAAAAATTTTTAGCTTAAAGTGTATATCAAAAGCACAAAACTTATACAAATATTGCATTTCCGAACAAACACCAACACTTCTTTGCAAACTCTTGAGATTTTTGACTGGATAAGAAAACAATCAAGTAGGGAAAATTGAAGGATTTTGTTTTCATGTTTATATACATTACTAACAACCTCAATCACAATTCTTCCTTAAGACAGTCAGAAAAATATTAATGAGATTTTGCTATATTAGTCTGTTATGTCTTTCATAAATAAACATTCTTTGCTTAAGAATATATTTCACAACATAGGTCCCATTAAGACTCCTGAGTAAACTGGGAACATGGGGACCTTGGGAGAGGGTTGACGGGGAGGGGAGAGGCAAGAAAGGTAGCAGAGAAAAATAAAGAGCTTAATAAAAAGAAAAAGACTTGCATTAAATTGTGTTATATCAATACAACAATTCTGTAATGATATGAAATAAATATTCTGAAAACTGATATTTTCAAATAACTTGAAAACTTTTCAGCTTTTTATCTATAATTGTTTTTGTATTCCAAGAAATTTTATACAAGATGTGAGACTGATTTTATTGCATCTAAAGTCACCAGAATAAATAATAGATTGAAGTGGCAACTTTGTTTACTCCATAATGTATTTATTGATTCAGAACAGTTTGTTTTTTTGCTTTAGATCTAAAAGTAATATAAAGGTGAAACCTGAAAAAGCCATTAAATAATGAAACTGGAGAAAATAACATTTTAGGATAACTTTAATAAGAGTTCTGTTTTAACATGATTGGTACACAAAATGTTTTCACATTCCCATATTAAATATCATAAGAGTTCTGCTAGAATTTAAGCAATAAAAATGAAAACAGGTTGCATTTCTAAATACCTACATAACTAGACCTCTTTAGCTTTCTTGGACTACAATAATGAATGTGAATGAAAATAAGACAGACCTTTCTCATAACTATTCTTAATCTTATTCCTTATACTATAGAATAGTTTGTAATAAAAGTTCTACAGTTACATTCTGAAGTCATAAAAGAGTCTTTGTTCTTGTCAGTAGAAGAGGAAATTAAAAGTAAACATTTTAACAATGGAAAAAATAAGTAGGACATGTAAAGGTGGATGACTGACATTTGATCAGTGAAAAAATTACTGTTCGAAATTGTGATTGATTTCTAAGAGAGGTAGAATGTACCTCTACCAGAGACGATTCCCTTAATTGATTTTTTGTATCAAAATGGTTATCCCTGAAATCATAAACACACATGCAACAAAATTAGAGTCACAAGATTTTATGTATACATTTATGTGTATGGATACATATGTAACAATAATATAAAAAATATGCTATCAGTTTGAGAGATAGTGGAAGTGGAGGCATGGGAGGGGCAAAGAGGATATGATAGAAGTTGGAAGGAGTAGAACAAGGAAGTGATATAATTATATTTTAATTAACATTTTATAATTAATGTTGTGGAAGCCAGTCCCAGTGAATCCATCCTGCACTTAAGGCTCCAGGAAGAATGCAAGGAGCCAGATGATCAAGGAATTTTTATGAGATTGTGTCTCCTAGTAACACCAGAAACTATACCCATGCATTTTGACCAATGTGACTGTCTACAGTTAGCTGAACAGGAATTCCCCTAACAAAAAGTCCTATATACTGTTGAATAAACTTGGAGTGGGAAATTGGAAAACACCAAGTGTCCAGTTCCAACTATTCCCTTGAAAACATACATATAAGTGACTTTATATGGAATCAACAGGTTATATTTTAGAATATGTATTCATATGTAAATACATACATGCGTGAAATAGTAGTCAATGGGAAAAGATGTCTTGAATTTCAAGGTAATCAAGGATAATTATGTATGCGGGCCTAAATATGGAAATGGGAAGGGGAAATGTTGTTATTAGATTAAAATATCAAAAACAAACTGAAATGATAACAAAAATAAATTTTAACTTCCATGTACATCATTATCTGCCCCAAGGTATCTGATATTCTTAAAAAAAAAAAAAGGTTTCATGTTCATTTTCTCAACTTATGAATTACTCAACAAAAATAATCTTAACTGCATTCTAAAACATAGTCTTTTATTTATTTTTACAAATCAAGTATAATTGGGAGCCAACAGTTCACACATGACATGAAATTTTCCAGTTTGAATTTTCTCTTAATTATAGCAAACTTTCAGTAACTTGGCATCTTCTCAGTTTAATATCTGTGGTAATGGATGTGTCCTACCACAGGCACACCCTGACTTAACTGGCAACGCACCTTCACATCAGAGGCTAAAACTCACACTATAAATTTTAGGGATTTTTATATATCTTTAGACATTTTTTTTCCTTTTATTGAAAATGCATTCTTTTCTCACATAATAGATGCTAATTACAGTGTCCCCTTTCTCTACTTCTCCCAGTTCCTCCCTCCCTTCTCTCCCATCCAGCAGTCTTTCATTAGGTTTCAAAGGGATAATAAAAAAATAAAATAAATATAACAAGATAATTTACAACACAGGTTCTTACTATCTCAGAGACACAGAGGGAGAAAATGAGAAAGAGAAACATGTAATATGATGGCAGTGGTCTTGGAACATTAGATTCTACAGAGTGATAGAAAGTCATGTAATCTAATAGCAGTGGGTTTGGGTACATTAGAGCCTGTAGAGTGGTCAAAATTATGTAATTTAACGGCAATAGGTTTGGGAGGAGTGTTAGATTGATTTTAAAGAGTGGTCAATAGTCATATGGTCTTATGGCAGTGGGCTTGGGTACCTTAGCATCTGTAGAGTGGTCAACAGTCAAATAATATGGTGGTAGTGGGCTTGGAGACATTACATTCTAAAGAGAGGTCAAGAGAGTTATATAATCTGATGGCAGAGGGCTTGAGTAAATTAGATTCTATAGAGTGGTCAACAGAGTTATGTAATCTGATATCAGTGGTTTTGAGTGTATTAGATTCCATGGAGTGGTCAACAGCTAGTCAAAAGTTTATGAAAGTGATAAAAAGGAGTGATCTTAAAGATCATTTTCTATTTTCCACAATATATTTGTCTGAATCCCAGTTTTGTCTTGCTACGATCCTTCCAGCTAATCAGGACTGACTTCATTGACAGCTTACTATGGTTAATTACAACAGTGTTTACCTGAATGCCCCAAGATATTGATGTAGCCAACAACCACATCAAGCCTCAGAACACTAGAAATCATGGACAGACTTGGGAGACAGCTTGTCAATATCTAAGGTATTTATTATTTCGAAGGAATACACAAAGTCTACAGACATAATGTCCCAGCGGTATTTAAATAACATAACTAACTGAAGGTTTCTTGCAAAGTAAAATCAGTTCCTTAGGTCAAGTACTTTACAGATTACTATGTAGTATTTATGAGCTAATTAGAAAGTGATTTTATCTAGAATTTTTTAGAATTTTAGCATAAGATGCATTTTAATTTCAACAACTATTTGGATATCTAAATTGCTAATTAAAACAAAGTACTCTTTGTATAGTTTGTTCACCCTTGACCCTGGCATAAGGAAACACAAAGTTTTAGTTCCCTGTTCTCTACCTATAAACAGTGTTATCCTGTCCTTGTTATGTGTGCTACTAAGCAAGTCTTTATTAATAAGATTCATTCTCAAACCTCACAGTCTGGTTGTGTGCTTTTAGTTTTGTTGTTTTTGTTTTATATATGTCTTTCTAAACATCCTAGGAGGACCTGAACTTCTGCTCTTCTTGCCTCAGCCTTCCAAAGGGTTGAGTTTACAGGTTTGTTCCATCAGTTCCGGTGAGGAGTTTTATTTTCTTTTCCAGTTCCTACAAACAAAAGTGGATTGTTCCCATATACACATTCAAACTCATAACTCCTCATGATACCTTCATTTATATAACCCTAAATTAAAGAGTAGCAAACCCACTGTACACTTGTAGCTGCCTGATCTGATATCTCCCTTTTTGTGGGGTTGTGGCCACTGTAATGTTTTTCGATGGACTAGTTGGAGACAAGATCTTAGCCATTCGTTCTTGCCTTAACTTACTTTCTTCATGTTTGTACATCAACCCATCTTTCTGTAGCAGTATAGGTATCACTTCTGCGTTTCAAAGTTTCCTGAGCCTTCTTTGGTTTACAAAAGGTATCTGGTTGATTTGTTTTACATACTGTTAATGTTTACACATCCTGGGATTGGCTGTATACCCATCTTATATCTGTTCCTCTCAATCATTCACAGTGACCCACTTTACTCTCCCATCTTTCTTTTTATATAACCACTTAAAAAGCTACCATATTACAGAGTATCTTATGTTTTCTTTGTCCTTGAATCTAAAATTTGGTGTTAATTAATAATTGACCATTTAAACAACCATATACTTCAAAAGATATAGGACTCAATAAAAATTGGATTCTACCTTTCATCTCTAGCTATGGCTTGAACAGTTACTGTGTGTCTACCTGTTGTTTCTAAGCACTTAAGTATAGATTATGCAACATTCAATATTTGTTTTTGGAAACTGATAATTTTTAAACTCTTTCTGCTGAGAACTAGAAATCAGTATTGTTGATTGCAAAACATCAAAAACTGTATGCATGCAAATACATATTTAATTTCTATGTGCATATAGACAATTAATATACTGTAACAATATAAAATACACCCATAAAATTAATTAAAAGCAAGTAAAAGAAGTACTCATGGTCATCCTAATGTTTTGCTTCTATTTCCTTGAGTGATTTTTTTTAATTACAGAAAATTATTTGTCTAATTTGACAAATAGTTAATGGATATTTAGAAACAATGTCCACTGCTTTTAGAAAAACTTGGTTACATAAGTGAATTTTTTTAAACAAAGGTTTGTTTTTTTTAATTCTTAAAGTACTTATTTGGCTTTAGCAATAACGTGAGTAAATAAATTCAGTCTTTTCAGAATGGTAGATCTAAAGATAGTTTTATTAATTGTATATATCTTCCTCTTAGAACTTCCAAAAAATTTCATTCAGCTTTTGAAATAATTACTTTTCAAATCACATGATTTTATTACCTTTATTTTTATATTATAGTTGTGTAGGTTCCCATCTGTAAAAGAAGAATTATAAAGTTTCCTGTACTAGTGTTTTAAAACATAGACTTTATTATTACTTCTTTATCAATGCAATATTTTTGTGTCATGAGTTTGTGGTAAATATACCTGTTATTGTGTGTGTGTGTGTGTGTGTGTGTATGTGCACGCGTGCTATGCGCACCTGTATGTAAGTGGGTGTATGGATGTTGATGAATGTACACTTGTGTATTTATGCATGTAGATGACTAAAGTCTATGAGGATATCTTTCATTAATGGCTCTCTATTTTTTTAAACAAGGTCTATTGCTGAATCTTAACTGAAGCTCATTAATTCGTCTGTGTTAGTTGTCCTGTGGACTTCAGAAAGCTGTCTATTCTTTATTAATAATAATATAAATTTTTATTTCTATTATTTTGGAGAAATTAAATTTTTTCATTTGAATTTATTGAGTATATAGTGCTTGAAGAGATTTTAGAGATCTATGTTCATGGGCACACATATTTATTAAGTGGAACACTCAAGATAGTATACAACTTTGGAAGTATTCATTGAGAGATAAGAATGATATTTTGCTCATTGCTCTATGAGTTACAGTCAAAACTGTTTTTTGCTCTTTGTTGGGTGAAATATTTTTAGAGATTCATGGAGACCTTTGGAGGGTCTTGTTCTGTCAAATCCCATTAGCCTAGAAGGGATCGATAGGTTGCCATTCTCTGTGGAAACAAAAGTAGAACTTCTTTTCCTAAGTAACATATCCTTAGACTTGAATTCTGAAGTCAAGATACCTTTAAAATATATATGTTGGTTTTGTTTAGCAGTCCTCAGAATCAATTGTCTCTTTACAGTCAAAATATTCAAGGAAAACAGACTAACATTTATAATCCAGACTCTCTGCATAAATTTTATCTATTTATGACTTTTTCTTTACTCTGTTACTTTTTAATATTTATTTTATTGTCTTTACTGGTTTAATCTATGACTGTCTGCTTTCTTCTCTCCCTCTTAAGCCCATGTACATTTATTCAACACTGTAACCCATTCAGAGGTCTTTTTTACCTGAAACTGTTTTATTGTGTATCTGTGTATTGTGTATTGTGTATCTGTGTATCTGTAATCGTTTTCTGAGCAGGAGTGTCTTTTGTTTATTTGTTTTTTTATGCTATCAGGGATGACTAAGACTAACTCTGTGTCTTTGCCTATTGGCTCTTCGCTGTCCAAAATGGAGGAGGTTTGTTCACTACCTCTGTGAGCCATACTCATTGTCCCAGCTCCAAAGACACAGTGTGTTTATGTTATCATAAAGCAACTTGTAGCATTCTCCTCACAAATCACATTAAATTCTATGTAGCCTGTAGTAGGAGACTACTTGGTCATCCCTGGCTGCCCAGACCCAAAATAATCATTCAGAAACTACACTATTTAAAATTTCTGCTTAGCCAATGAATTAAGCATATTCTTAGCTAGCTCTTGCATCTAGTATTAACCAATTTCCATTATTTTACATTTTACTATGAGGCTCATGGCCTACCAGCAAGGTTGTAGGTGGCAGATCACATCTTTCCTCTCTGGAGGCTGCATGGTGTTCTTGACTCTGCCTTTTCCCCCAGAATTCAGCTTAATTTTCTCCACCTAATTCTATTCTGTCCTATTACAGGCCCAACACTGCTTCTTTATTAACCAATGGTATTAACAGCATACACAGGGGAATCCCACATCACCTCCCCTTTCTGTCTAATTAAAAAGGAATATTTTAACTTCAACATAGTAAATTTACATATAGCAAAACAAATATCAAGCAAATATTACAGTTACAATATTTATATTTATTTAATATCTTTTATCATAATTAAGGAAAGCCATAATTATAACTATCTATTCTTTAATTCAATCAAAGACCCTAGAAGGACATAATATCTAAGTAAACAGGAAGTACAATGTAAGAACTTCCAAAGCTCTAGAAAT
This sequence comes from Myodes glareolus, assembly GCF_982192425.1. NCBI lineage: Eukaryota > Metazoa > Chordata > Mammalia > Rodentia > Cricetidae > Myodes > Myodes glareolus. Next base: position 73,500,487 of record NC_142037.1, on the reverse strand, counting down.
GGCAGATACATCTCACTGCCTAGACAGTCACCCGAAGTTCTTCTGTATCATTGAGGCATCCATCTTCAACCTACTTCCCTTAGTATCCAGCAGACTTTTCCATGAAGCAGGAAATTTCAAAGACAGTTCCACCTATATTGGCAATTTGTCAGTCACTTTCCTCTGTGTCCTACAGAATGTCTTGCATACTATTTCATAAAGGACAGTCTCAGCTTCTTTAGGCAACTTCATCAGTCATTTTTCTGTGGATCCTGCAGGTCCAGTTCATACACCATGACATCCAGGAGTCTATACAAGAGCAATTTTTTGCCCAAATGGCTAACAAACTCCATGAGGATCCTGTTGGATGCTCATCGTCTTCTTGAAGTAGATTGGTGCTGCCAGGAGCAGATGTTGTAAAAAGTTCTATTTTCTAAAAACATTTAAATGCCATATTCTGAACGTTCTGAAAGATTTGGAGAATATCTAAGTGAAATATATCTCCAAATATGTAGAAAACTTAGCTTGCATGACTACAAGCTTGAATGTTATAGATGATTTTCTATTAACCTATATTTCTTAATTATACATTACATTTTTAAATGAACTTCACAAACTCAATACCTTAATCAAGAACAGAAATATACATGTAACAAAATTGATCTAAAATTTGTATCAATAAAACAAGATCCATAACAATGCAAATCTCCATAGCATATCTCCCTTAAATGTAAAGAAACATTTGTAGACAATATTTGGTAATAAGGGCATAGTTCTTCTCCAAACTGATTTCTGCTGTTTATTGGGTGAAGTATTTTTTTTTTTTGAGCAGTGTTTAGGGCACCCTTTCAGGGGGTGCTGGTCCATCAAACCACATTAGGCTGGAAGAAATCCACAGGTTCTCCTCTTCTGTGGAAAAAAAAAATCAGAACCTCTTTTCCAAAACAACAAATCCTTATACCCAAGTTTTGGAATCAAGATACCTTTAAAATATATGTGCTGGTTTAGTCTAGCAGCCCATACAATGAACTGTCCCTCTGTACTTAGCTCCTTCACAGTCAAGAAGTTCAAAGAAAATACAATAATATACATAATCCGGACTCTCAGTGTATATTCCATATTTATGTGGCTTATTTTTTATTTTTATTACTGTTTCTACAAGTTTAGTATTCATTTTATTATCTTTACTCCTTTCTGTACTCTATTATATTACGTTTACTATTTCTTTTTTCTTTTTTTTATCTCTTCCAAGCCTACGTACATTTTTTAGTCATTGTGTCTTATTTAGATGTCTTTTATGTCTGAATCTGTCCTATTGCATATCTGTATATTTTTCTGTCCTGGAGAGCTTTTAAAACGGTAAGCAGCTTAGTCACAGCAGTCCTGGGTGCTGGCTCCATCTCTCTCTGCCTTTCGAAAGAGCCAAGGCATCATTGCCATCAGCTCTGGGACTACCAGAAAGGAGCCAAAGTCACCACTTTAACTTTGAGAAAGAGCTAAAGCACAAAAGACTGCACAAAAACCCTTGTGATCGGAGTAATAGCTAAATATGGCATGCAGAGCACTGTGAGGCCTGGAAATATCTCTGTGTGTGGCATCGGGAGTCTGCCATGCTCTTCTGCCTGTGCATTCCTAACAGCCATGATCCTTCTGCCTGCCCAGGTGGGGCATGCTGAACTGCGGGCATAAACTCAGCTACTTTCTCTCCACCCCCAAGGGGCACAAAAAAATCCTGACGCAAAATGGGTGCCGATTTCTAGTAGGAGGCCGCTTGTTCATTCCTGGCTGCCCAGACCCCCCCCCCAAAAAAAATTACTCTGAAACTATATTATTTAAATGACTGCTTGTCAAATCACTTAAGCATATTGCTAGCTAGCATTTACATCTAGTATTAACCCATTTCCATTATTTTATATTTTATAAAGTGTCTCATGGCCTACTAGCAAGGTTCTAGCTGGCAGCTCACATCTTTTCCTTCTGGTGGCTATATGGCATCTCCTGATTCTGCCTTCTTTTCCCCAGCATTCTGTTTAGTTTTCCCTGCCTATCTCTAGTCTGCCCTATCACAGGCCCAAAACTGCTTCTTTATTAACCAGTGGTATTCACAGCATACAGAGGGGAATCCCACATCAGTTGGCAGACATCCCTAATGAGCCAAATTAGTTTGTGCTGCCTACATAAACCAGGAAGCTGTCTCTTAAAGATAATGTACAGTTTTTGCTGCTAATGCTGAGCCAGGAAACCTTCTTTTGAAGGAGCTGTGCCTCTGCTTGCCTCTACCAAACAGAGCCCACCCAAGAAAGTGTTGCTACTAAGCAGTGGTGCTTAAATCTATTCTTTTGTGCTTAGAATATCTTCCCAAACTTTCTCAGGTTTTATGTGGATGTAGTTGCCCCACGTTGGCATCATTTTGTAATTGTATCAAAGAGTTACACAATAGCCCAGAATTGAGTGTAACTAAGGTTTCTTTATTTGGGGATAAGCTCACAGGAGGGATAGAGATCTGCAGTCCTTTACTTACATTGGGAACTGGAACCAAATCAAGCAGAAAAAGTGGCAGCACACACTTTTTGTCTGCACTTACAGTACATGAGATCATGCCCAAAGTGGGCTGGTATCTTAAAAGCTATTGGCTGAAGGAACTCCCACAACAATTGCAGGAAAGCACAAATAATCACAATGGAGAGCTGAGGAGTCCAGTTCCAGTGAATCCATTTACAAAACAAGTCTGTACCCAAGGCTCAGGGAACATTGGACAAGAGCCGGTGGTACGTTTGTCAAGACCAGAGGATCAAAATAACATACTTTGAAGAATTAGGGATCAGGGAGGTAACTCTGAGAGTGTGTTGGCATTGAAATAGTTGAATTTATTTTATCCATAACTTGCAAATTGTTCAAAGATTTTAAGATTGTAGTAACAAAGATCATTTAAATAAATATAACTAGATATCATGGCAAAGAATTTTTCCGGACCACTGAAGTATGGGATTTAGAAAAGGTAATCTTTCATGACACCAGCAGAAATTTAAAGTGCATTCTCAAAAATATGGAATATGAATGGATCATTTCTAGTAATATGAAAGCATTTAAAAAGTAGGCTATATTCCCAAGGATATTTTCATTTCAAGAGCTCTTATGATCAGAAATGGGAGTTTATCTAGAAACAATTTCCATAACTGACTTGAAAAAATATGACTTTGACAGTCACAGTCTGCCACAAGCCATTCAATCAATTATATAATTATGGACTATCATTGAACAAACAAGGTAAATTCCCCATGGATGAAATGATTCTTTTACTTTACTTCTTCACCTACCCCTGGATGGTTCCCTTCTCACACTGCTAACATGGAAATTCTCTGAACCTTTACACGGCTTCCAGATTGATGCTATTATTCTCTGTCAAATGAACTTTTGTTAAATTTATTTGTCTTAAGATTTATTTTATTCAATAAAATAAATATTAAACATTATATATTAAATATAAATATTAAATACAAATATTAAAAATACATAGATTGATTGCTTTGGAAAATCTAGCTATGAATTTGTCTACCTACATTTATTAGTTTATACCTAAGTGCCATTTACATTTAAGGCATTTGACATCCAATAACCTCCCATTCATCATTAGGTTCCATTTGTTTACCATGGTGTTAATAATTCAATGATTAACAGAAGTAATTGAGATAGTCAATGGATTATTCTAAAAATAAATTATTCATGCTTCAGATTGCATTCCATTCAGAGGAGAATGGCACACTCTCACACTGTGCTGGCTCTGATCTACTGAAGAAATGCACTACTTCTGCATCTGATGTATCTTAGCTACATTTCCCATTTTCCAATGATTTGATGGTTATCCTGGGTATCAGATTGAGTGTTTCATGTTTCAGTGCTTGTGTTCAATGAAACTTGTATGGCAGCCTAACCATATATCACCAGGTCTATATCATTTTCCTTGTCATATTTCTCCATAAAAGCTTGTCATATTATGTCATCATAGGAAAAGGGAAAGGTTAGTAGAAAAATGTAATTTTAGAGAAAGAAAGGTAAAATTATTCTCATTTTAATGCATCAATATATTGTTCTGCATTATATTACTCATGATCTACTACTGTGCACAACTTAAAGTCATTGTAATCTATGTATTAATGAAAGAAAGTAGGGAGTATACAATTGTTTCAGTACTCCATGAAATATCAGGTCCAAACAAAAAGTCTTAGAACATAACCCCTGTAGACAGGGATTACTCGCTTTGTGTCATATTATCATGTCTATATGAATCTTTGTAACAAGGAGCCCTTGGCATTTGTGAGGTATGCTCCCTACTTCTACAGTAACAAACTCTAAGGTAAATGTCATTGGGCCTGAAAACCATTTTATTTATTCTTTATAATATTCCTTAAAAGGCAAGCAAGATGCTTCATAGTGCAGCAACATGTTCTAAAAATGGTCATGATCAAAAAAAAGAAGAGAACAAGAAGCAGAATATTAAAAATTACATTAATTTTTAATGATGTTAACATACGATAATATTTAAAATTCATCTGAAGGTAACTGCAGAATCTACTCATAACCCTAAACATTACAACTCCTGATACAGAAAGATACCATTGTAATCATGGTGAAGATGAATGCTATAGGTTTTCAGTATAGTGATCATGAGTCCTTGAAATATTTTTGGTGGAATTGATCATTTTTGCTGTATGTATATCATATTTATTGTATTTTGAAGAATTAGTTTGGAAAACATTTATGAAGCAGGTGAACTTTTGTGATTGTAATTTGGAAAATGTGTTGGAATATGATGTGGAATTCCCCTCTATATGCTGTGAATACCATTGGTGAATAAGGAAACTGCCTTGGCCTAGGGCAGAACGTAGCAAGGCAGGGAAAACTAAACTGAATGCTGGAAGAAAGGAGGCAGAAACAGAGAGAAGCAATGGAGCCACTGCTACAGACAGATGTGCTAAAACTTTGCTGGTAAGACACAATCTCGTAGTGATGTGCAGATTAATAGAAATGGGTTAAATTAAGATGCAAGACTTAACAAATAAGAAACTAGAGCCAATGGTCCAAGCAGTGATTTAAAAAATATAGTTTCTGTGTAATTATTTCAAGAGTCTGGGCGGCTGGGAAACAAACAAGTGGCTTACTACAAGAGGGACATGTTGTTAAATCACTTGTTATTAATATTATTAACTTGATTTCACCCTTATTTCTAGACCTTAGTAGTTTCTTAACATTTTGACATAACTAGTGAAGAATCATATAGTAACTTTAAAAAGAATATTAAAATATGATTAAATTAATTCACTTAACATATCATAGTTAATTTTCTCATCAAAACAAAATATTGCAGTAAAATGTACAGTTAAATTTTGGGTTTTCAAAAAAGTGCATCTGAAAAATAGTTATAGGAATATTGACATTTTGATACTTAAATTATAATAGAATCAGTTTATTGAAAAATAAAAAAAATGTCTCTATAAGTCTTTATGTATATTTCACATGTGTATGCATATATATGTATGCATATTTTTATGTAGGTTATATGCATTAGTATATGTATACATGTCATATGTATATATTTATATCATGCTGGTGTATTTATGTATGCAAGTATATTGTATGTATGAATGTGTATGTGTGTTTGTATATGTTCACTGACCAGTTTGGACATTCTAAACATACACAAGTTATTACTATAGTATGTGCAAAAAGTCCAGCCCCCAAACTCTAGCAGATATATTATTATTAAAATAATATCATAGAATTTAATGAATGTCATATATGTATATATATTTATTGAATGTTTATTTATTGAATGTTTGCTGAGTATGAATTACTATTCTGTTTTTGAAAACATATAATTTACCACCTCCTATTCTGTATTGTATTATAATTGTGTTATTGATATCATCATTTCAGAAATAAATGAGTTGGAGTCAATATGATAACTTTTGCCTGTAATTGCAGTTATTGTAGAATTACTGTAAGTTTGAGGTTAACCTCTTTTAAATAATGAGTTCAAGTCCAGTTTGCATTAAGAATAAAACTTTTTCTCTAAACCAATTGCAGCATTCCAATGAATGGAACCAACAGAAGTTAAACAAACTTCTGAATATCAAAGAATAATAAATTATACTGTTGTAATAGTCACAATTCCTAGGAACAGGAGCTTAAACGAAGGAAGGAATTCCATATTTGGCTAATTTTTACTTGTTTATAAGCTACTTCATGTGAAATAGCATGGTTCTTTCCTTTATGCACTCTGTGTATTTTACAGAATACATCAATGTATCAATGTTGGTTCCCAGCTGCCAGACTAGCTTAGACCCAAAATAATCTCACAGAAACCATATTATTTAAATCACTGCTGGGCCCATTTGCTCTAGCTTCTTATTAGCTAACTCTTCCATCTTTATTTAACCCATTTCTATTAATCTGTATATCACCACGAGGTCATGGCCTACAATCAATCCAAGTTTCAGCATGTCTATCTCTAGCAGCTCCATGGTGTCTCACTGACTCTGCCTCCCTCCACCTAATGTTATAGGCCAAGCCAGTTCTTTATTCATTAACCAATAAAATCAGCACATAGAAGGACCTCACACACCACATCAATACTCCAATATTTCAAATTTTATTTGTTGTTTTTCACCTATTATCAAATAAAAAACGTCCTTTTATTTTAGGGTTAATAGATGATGGGTAGGTAGACAGCTGATTGAAACTTTCATGGCATATTTAAGTAGCAGTCAAAATACTGAGAATTGCTGAAACAATCTTGAGAAAAAGTTATAATTATAATTTATGTTTTTATTTTTCTCAACCAGAAAGGACAGAGTATAAATCCACTTATATCTTTACACAGTAAGCACTTACATAATTTATTTCAAGTTAGTATATAATAATCTTCCTCAATAGTTACCTTTAATGAAATATAAAGTAACTTGATATTTGACGTGTCTGCAAATTTCCTGATAAACAGTATCACTGAAGGCTCCTTTAATGTTTCACTAGGTTCTCTATATTGAGGTGAGAAATTTTGCAAGAATGAAATGCCTGTTAGTTCAAAATATTTATCTTTTAACTATATCACTTAAAAATACAGAATTATTCAGGTATATAGAATCACTTATTAGAAAATTTAACAACCATACAAAACTTTAGATTTTTATTGTCATGTTTTCTATTTTATTGATTGAGATCTATGGTATTCATTATGGGATTAATTTTACAAATTTCCACACATAATTTTGCATATATTTGTGTGTGTTCTTCATTTGTATGTATGGATTATTTCCTAAATCTTTTATTGACATTGGAATGAAAAGGGAGTTACATCTTAAGCAAACTCATTATCATGTATTTTATATCCTTTATGTAGTAGTTTAAAAGATATTAGAATTACAAGCAGACATAAAAAACGAAATCTTCATATAATTGACATTTATAAAATTGAATCAGAGTCTAAGATAATTTTTGAGAAAGTTTTATTTTTTGTAACTTAATTTTTCCCTATATACCTCTTAATATAAAAACACATATCTGAATGATAAATTATTTTCTAAGTATCTATTTTAAAATTTCTTTTTACATAAGAGAAAAATATTGACATTTTTGACATGATTTTTGTTGAAACAAGGTTTTGCACAGAATTAAACAAGAAATCATGTTTTATTTATAATGTAAATTTTCTCTAAACATATCATGAAGCTTTACTGTGTATTTTTCATAAAATCTGTCCCATCTTAAACAGTATTTAAAATTCCCTGAAGTAACCTTTGGCATTATATTATCAAAGACACAAATACTGATAGATTTACTTGTACTAATAGTCTTATATATTGATTATACATAAACTTTAGTGTAGTGAATGATTCTAAGTAAAAGCTAAATTATTCTGGAATTTGTTTTTTTGTTTATAATTTATTCAATAATATGAATGCATAAAAATGCCCAATATTTTAACACATGCATATACGTTAGAATAAGCTAGTTGGATTTGAAATGAAATTTGTCATTATTTTTTATTCAGTTTATGTAGAAAAAGATAGGTTAATATATTCTAGATTAAAAAGGCACATTTATGCATGGCTTTTCTTAGTGAGACATTTAACTTGTTTTGATTGCATGGAAGTTGCACAACAAAAAATTTGTGGATCATATTCTGTTTTTTCCTATTTACAGTTTTTCTCATTTTTCTCCTCCTTTAGCTGTTTTCGGTTCAAATCAGTACTTTCTTTGAAGGCTGAGCTCATGTTTTACTGCGTTCTTTCTATATTTTTTCTACAGAAATTCAGAACTCTTATTGACTATACCACTCCAAATGTATGAAAACATCTCAGAGCTGTAAGAAGGAAGTACATATATGCATTGGGAAACACCATTTCCCCCTTTGTTTTCCATGTTCCTCCAGAGAAATTCTTAGTAACATCCTCCTGTTCCTTTAGATAATGTTGTTTTCTTTACTCTATATTTTTTTGTCAATATTAGCTATTTGAAAACCTTTTCCGGACTGTATATATTTCCTCCTTAGTTATGGCAGTGTTCATCAATATGTTCCATGTATCATAGCAAAGGATAAAGCTTTTGAAACTTCTAGAGTTAAATTCTGATGTAAATATATTCTTTTAAGCCATGAGGCTTCTTATAAAGATTTTTTTCTATGAAATCTCCGAAATACATAATCATGCATTCATTAAAATACTCATATAGAGTTATTATTTACAAGGTTGTATTTTACTTCAAATGAGAAACAATATTTCTTGCTCCTATTTTCCATCATATCTACTAACCCTTCTTAATTTTCAAGCAAATCCAGACACTATAGTAGACACAACCACAGAATCTAAAGCAACATATTGAGTTAAAAATCTCATTGTCTTCTACCAGTTTTTCTAAATTCCCAACACCTGAATTTGATTTGTAAGTTTTTCTGAAGGCATTATTTTCTGATGTCATTTTGAGAGCTCATCTGTTGTACGTATATACAAGCAGCATCGTTTGAACAATGATATTATATGTGTATTCCCTTCATTTTCCTTAATGATACAGTGTTTGACTTTAATTGACATCTCCTCTAGGGACCAGTTTTAGCTGTTATTTCTTACTCATTTTCTTTTTTATAGTTGTCTGACTTATATCCCTCCAAATATTTTCATTTATTCTTTCATCACTTCTGACAGATTTGTTTTATGCCTTCAACTTTTGTCCCTGAATTCAAACCTTTCATTAATCTCTTAATCCTCAATCCTATTGTTGCATTCCTTCCTGTGTGGTGATTTTCTAAATCTTTCAATCTCACACCATATATATAAGTCGATATTTCACTCTATCAAAAGCTTCTTGAATTATAATTTCCCTGTTATTATTAACTCAATTTCTCAATTATGCAACAGAATATTAACATAAGGAATGTATTTCAGTGAGGGCTGAATGTCATCAGAAGGAAGAGCACAAAGAGAAACATTTTCCTGTATTCCATAGCAACCGTTAGCACACTATTTATAAATCAAAAATGATAATACAAAATCACAAACATTTTTCTCATACTTTTTATAAAATCTGAGAACTGAGAATTAGCAGTATATTAACGCTAGCAGAAAACACATTTCTGTTAGTATTTAGGCTGCTCATGGATAACTGATGGATAAGATGAAGATCTCACATTGGCTGCCAACCCTCACCTCCGCACACCCCAGAGTATTGTCATGGATACATCTATCTATTCTTTCTATTTCTATTACCAATTGTTCAGGAAGCTCACTCAATTTATTTCACACAATGGCTCAAATCTGTCCTTTCCTTTCTATTACCACTGCCACAAAACAGTCTCAAGAGTCCCATGACCTTTCATCCAGAGAATTAAGGAAACTTTCATGTGATTTATTTGCCTCTAAACTTTTCTTACATTATATATCTAATGCATTGCTTTCTGATGTTTTCTCTAAACCAGAATTTTGATTATGCATATTTTGAAGAAAGAATTTCTATTACTTCGAATTTCCCAACGGATAAAATATAAATTATTTTATGAAATTGAGTATTGCTCATAATAATGTGGTATTATTTGCAATGATGTTCAAATATCTATGTACCCAAAGCAGTTTAAATTAATCTATTTTGTATATTATTGCTTTCTCACCTCTCCTGGTGACTTTTTTTTTAAAGTAATTTTATTAAATTATGAAAGTTTCCATTTCCGCCCCTCCTCCCACCACCCTCCCACTTCCCCCACTCCCTCTCATCCTCCCTCTCCATCCCTAAGAGCAGTCAGGGTTTCCTGCCCTGTGGGAAGTACAAGCTCCTCCCCTCTCCCTCCTGGTCCAGGAAGGTGAGTGATCAGACAGACTGGATCCACAAAATCCAGAATATGCAGAGGAAACAAGTCCCAGTGCCATTGTCAATGGCTTTTTAGAAAGACTCCAGGCCAGCCACATTCAGAGAATCTGGTTGGATTGCGTCCTTGTTCAGTCCCAGTCCAACTGGCCTTGGTAAACTCTCATTAGATCCATCCCCTTGTATCAGTGGGTGATAGCATCCCTCGCAGTCCTTATTTCCTTTTTCATTTTCTTCGTCCCTCTGCTCCTCATTTGGACCTTGGAGGGCTCAGTCCGGTGCTCCAATGTGGGTCTCCGTCTGTATCGCCCTCCATCATCGGATGAAGGTTCTCTCTGATCTTGCCTTCTTTGCTCACGTTCTCTTTTCATCTGCTTCTCGTTTGGACCTAGGGAGTTAAGTCCAGTGTTCCGATGTGGGTCTCTGTCTCTATCTCCATCCATCACCAGATGAAAATTCTATGGTAATAAGCAAAATATTAATCAGTATGGTTATGGGCCAAGGCCGTTTCAGGCACCCTCTCCTCTGTCAAGAGAACAATCTGGGGATCTCTCCTTGGACCCTGGATCCCATTTATAATCAAGTCTCCTGTAAACCCTAAAATGACTCCCTTAGTTGAAATATATTCTTCCCTGATCCCATATCCATCCTTCCTCCTCCCCCTCATCCCAGTCCACCGAGCTTTCCCCGTTCCTCCCCTACTCCCTTCTCTCTAACCCTCTCCCCTTCCAACAACCCTCCCACCCCTCCATGCACCCGAGGTTACCTGGGACTCTTGTCTATTTCCTACCTCCTGGTGGATAGCTAAATAATATTCATCAGGTTCATCTTCTTATTTAGCTTCTCTAGGATCACGAATAATAGGCTCAAAGACCTTTAATTATGGCTAGAATCCACTTATGAGTGAATATATACCATATTCCTCTTTTTGGTTCTGGCTTACCTCACTCAGTAAAGCGTTTTCTATTTCCATCCATTTGCATGCAAATTCAAGATGTCATTGTTTTTTAGCGCTGAGTAAAACTCTAATGTGTATATGTTCCACACCTTTTTTAACCATTCTTCTATTGAGGGGCACCTAGGCTGTTTCCAGGTTCTGGCTATTACAAATAGTGCTGCTATGAACATAGTTGAACAAATGCTTTAGTAGTATGTTAGGGCATCTCCTGGTGATAGATATGGATCGGCTTTTCTTCTTCTACACGTTGACATCCAGTTATGCCAGCACCATTTGTTAAAGATGCTTTCCTTCTTCCATTGTATACCTTTAGCTCCCTTGTCAAATATCAGGTGTTCATACGTTTGTGGGTTAATACCCGGGTCTTCTATTCGATTCCATAGGTCGACTTCTCTGTTCTTATGCCAATACCAAGCTGTTTTCAATACTGTAGCTCTATAATAGAGTTTGAAGTCAGGGATGGTAATGCCTCCAGAAGTTCCTTTATTGTATAAGATTGTTTTGGCTATCCTGGGTTTTTTGTTTTGCCATATAAACTTGATTATTGTTTTCTCAAAGTCTGTGAAGAAGTTTGATGGGATGTTGATGGGAATTGCATTGAATCTATAGATTGCTTTTGGTAGAATTGCCATTTTTACTATGTTGATTCTCCCAATCCAAGAGCAGGGGAGGTCTTTCCATTTTCTAGTATCCTCCTCAATTTCTTTCTTCAAGGACTTAAAGTTCTTTTCAAATAGGTCTTTCACTTCCTTGGTTAGCGTTACCCCAAGATATTTTATGCTATTTGTGGCTATCATGAAAGGTAATGTTTCTCTGATTCTTTATCCTTTGTGTATAGGAGGGCAAGCGATTTTTTGGAGTTGATCTTGTATCCTGCCACATTACTAAAGGTGTTTATCAACTGTAGGAGTTCTTTGGTAGAATTTTTGGGGTCGCTTATGTACACTATCATATCGTCTGCAAATAACGAAAGTTTAACTTCATCCTTTCCAATACGAATCCCCTTGATCTCCTTATGTTGTCTTATTGCTATTGCTAGAACTTCAAGCACTATATTGAAGAGGTATGGAGAAAGTGGACAGCCTTGTCGTGTTTCTGATTTTAGTGGAATGGCTTTGAGTTTCTCTCCATTCAATTTGATGTTAGCTGTCGGCTTACTATATATTGCTTTTATTATATTTAGGTATGATCCTCGTATACACAATCTCTCCAACACCTTTATCATAAAGGGGTGTTGAATTTTGTCAAATGCTTTTTCAGCATCCAATGAAATGATCATATGGGTTTTTTCTTTCAGTTTATTTATATGATGGATTACATTGATAGATTTGCGTATGTTGAACCAGCCCTTCATCTCTGGGATGAAGCCCACTTGATCATAATGGATAATTTTTCTAATGTATTCTTGGATTCGGTTTACCAGTATTATATTGAGTATTTTAGCGTCAATGTTCATGAGTGAGATTGGTCTGTAATTCTCTTTCTTGGTTGTGTCTTTGTGTGGTTTTGGTATCAGGGTAACTGTAGCTTCATAAAAAGAGTTTGGCAATGATTCTTCTGTTTCTATATTGTGAAATGCATTAAGGAGTCTAGGTATTAGCTCTTCCTGAAAGTTCTGGTAGAATTCTGCATTGAAACCATCTGGTCCTGGGCCTTTTTTGGTCGGGAGGTTTTTTTTTTTTTTTTTAGTAAATTTTATTAAATTATAAAAGTTTCCATTTCCGCCCCTCTTCCCAACACCCTCCCACTCCCCCCACTCCCTCTCCTCCTCCCTCTTCGTCCCTTAGGGCAGTCAGGGTTTCCTGCCCTGTGGGAAGTTCCAGTTCCCTCCTCCTCCCTCCAGGTCCAGGAAGGTGAGTGTCCAAACAGATTGGATCCCCAAAATCCAGTATATGCAGAGGAAACAGGTCCCAGTATCATAGTCAATGGCTTTTCAGAAAGACTTCGGGCCAGCCACAGTCAGAGAATCCGGCCAAATTCCGAGAATCTGGTTAGATCACCTCCTCGTTCAGTCCCAGTCCAACTGGCCTTGGTAAACTCTCATTAGATCCATTCCCTTGTATCAGTGGGTGATAGCATCCCTCTCAGTACTGATTTCGTTTTTCATTTTCTTCCTCCTTCTGCTCCTCATTTGGACCTCGGGGGGCTCAGTCCAATGCTCCAATGTGGGTCTCCATCTGTATCGCCGTCCTTCGCCAGATGAAGGATCTATGGTGATAAGCAAAATATACATCAGTATGGTTATGGGCCACGGCCGATTCAGGCACCCTCTCCTCTGTCCAGAGAACAATCTGGGGGATCTCTCCTTGGACCTGGGATCCCATATATAATCAAGTCTCCTGTAAACCCTAAAATGACTCCCTTAGTTGAAATATATTCTTCCCTGATCCCATATTCATCCTTCCTCCTCCCCCCCCATCCCAGGCCACCGAGCTTTCCCCGTTCCTCCCCTACTCCCTTCTCTCTAACCCTCTCCCCTTCCATCAACCCTCCCACCCCCCCATGCACCCGAGGTTACCTGGGACTCTTGTCTATTTCCTACCTCCTGGTGGATAGCTAAATAATCTTCATCAGGTTCATCTTCTTATTTAGCTTCTCTAGGATCACGAATAATAGGCTCAAAGACCTTTAATTATGGTTAGAATCCACTTATGAGTGAATACATACTGTGTTCCTCTTTTTGGGTCTGGCTTACCTCACTCAGTAAAGCGTTTTCTATTTCCATCCATTTGCATGCAAAATTCAAGATGTCATTGTTTTTTACCGCTGAGTAAAACTCTAATGTGTATATGTTCCACACCTTTTTTAACCATTCTTCTATTGAGGGGCACCTAGGCTGTTTCCAGGTTCTGGCTATTACAAATAGTGCTGCTATGAACATAGTAGAACAAATGCTTTTGTAGTATGTTAGGGAATCTTTAGGGGTATATTCCCAAGAGAGGAATTGCTGGGTCCTGAGGGAGGTTGACTCCCAGTTTCCTGAGAAACCGCCACACTGATTTCCACAGTGGCTACACAAGTTTGCATTCCCACCAACAATGGATGAGTGTTCCCCTCACCCCACATCCTCTCCAGCATTGGCTATCATTGGTGTTTTTGACTTTAGCTATTCTGACAGGTGTAAGATGGTATCTCAAAGTGGTTTTGATTTGCATTTCCCTGATCGCTAAGGAGGTTGAGCATGACCTAAGTGTCTTCTGGCCATTCGAAGTTCATCTGTTGTGAATTCTCTGTTAAGTTCAGTACCCCATTTTTTAATTGGGTTAATTAGAGTTTTAGTGCCTAGTTTCTTGAGTTCTTTGTATATTTTGGAGATCAGACCTTTGTCTGATGAGGGGTTGGTGAAGATCTTCTCCCAGTCAGAAGGCAGCCTTTTTGTCCTACTGACAGTGTCCTTTGCTTTACAGAAGCTTCTCAGTTTCAGTAGATCCCATTTATTCATTGTTTCTCTTATTGTCTGTGCTGCTGGGGTCCTACTTAGGAAGAGGCCTCCTGTGCCTATATCTTGTAGACTACTTCCCACTTTCTCTTCTATCAGGTTCAAAGTGGACGGATTAATGTTGATGTCTTTAATCCATTTGGACTTGATTTTTGTGCATGGTGATAGATATGGATCTACTTTCATTTTTTTACAGGTTGACATCCAGTTATGCCAGCACCATTTGTTAAAGATGCTTTCCTTCTTCCATTGTATACCTTTAGCTCCCTTGTCGAAAATTAGGTGTTCATAAGTTTGTGGGTTAATATCTGGGTCTTCTATTCGATTCCATAGGTCGACTTCTCTGTTCTTATGCCAATACCAAGCTGTTTTCAATACTGTAGCTCTATAATAGAGTTTGAAGTCAGGGATGGTAATGCCTCCAGAAGTTCTTTTATTGTATAAGATTGTTTTGGCTATCCTGGGTTTTTTGTTTTGCCATATAAACTTGATTATTGTTTTCTCAAGGTCTGTGAAGAAGTTTGATGGGATTTTGATGGGGATTGCATTGAATCTATAGATTGCTTTTGGTAGAATTGCCATTTTTACTATGTTGATCCTCCCAATCCAAGAGCAGGGGAGATCTTTCCATTTTCTGGTATCCTCCTCAATTTCTTTCTTCAAAGACTTAAAGTTCTTGTCAAATATGTCTTTCATTTCCTTGGTTAGAGTAACCCCAAGATATTTTATGCTATTTGTGGCTATCATGAAAGGTGATGCTTCTCTGATTTCCCTCTCTGCTTCTTTATCCTTTGCATATAGGAGGGCCACTGATTTTTTGGAGTTGATCTTGTATCCTGCCACATTACTAAAGGTGTTTATCAGCTGTAGGAGTTCTTTGGTAGAGTTTTTGGGGTCACTTATGTAAACTATCATATCGTCAGCAAATAACGAAAGTTTAACTTCATCCTTTCCAATTCGAATCCCCTTGATCTCCTTATGTTGTCTTATTGCTATTGCTAGAACTTCAAGCACTATATTGAAGAGGTATGGAGAGAGTGGACAGCCTTGTCGCGTTCCTGATTTTAGAGGAAAGGCTTTGAGTTTCTCTCCATTCAGTTTGATGTTAGCTGTCGGCTTGCTGTATATTGCTTTCATTATATTTAGGTATGATCCTTGTATCCCCAGTCTCTCCAACACCTTTATCATAAATGGGTGTTGAATTTTGTCAAATGCTTTTTCAGCATCTAGTGAGATGATCATATGGTTTTTTTCTTTCAGTTTATTTATATGATGGATTACATTGATAGATTTGCGTATGTTGAACCAGCCCTGCATCTCTGGGATGAAGCCCACTTGATCATAATGGATAATATTTCTAATGTGCTCTTGGATTCGGATTGCCAGTATTTTATTGAGAATTTTTGCGTCGATGTTCATGAGTGAGATTGGCCTGTAATTCTCTTTCTTGGTTGTGTCTTTGTGTGGTTTTGGTATTAGGGTAACTGTAGCTTCATAAAAGGAGTTAGGCAATGACTCTTCGGTTTCTATATTGTGGAATACGTTAAGGAGTATAGGTATTAGGTCTTCCTGGAAGTTCTGGTAGAATTCTGCATTGAAACCATCTGGTCCTGGGCTTTTTTTGGTAGGGAGATTTTTGATAACAGCTTCTAATTCTTCGCGACTAACAGGTCTATTTAGATTGTTCACCTGGTCTTGGTTAAACTTTGGTATATGGTACTTATCTAAAAAAATGTCCATTTCTTTTACATTTTCCAACTTTGTGGCATATAAACTTTCATAGTAAGATCTAATGATTCTCTGAATTTCCTCTGTGTCTGTGGTTATGTCCTTCTTTTCATTTCTGATCTTATTAATTTGCATGTTCTCTCTCTGCCGTTTGATTAATTTGGATAGGGGTTTGTCAATCTTGTTGATTTTCTCCAAGAACCAGCTTTTTGATTCATTGATTCTTTGGATTGTTTTCTCTGTTTCTATTTTGTTGATTTCAGCCCTCAGTTTGATTATTTCCAGTCTTCTAGACCTCCTGGGTGAATCAGCTTCTTTTTTTTCTAGAGCTTTCAAGTGTGCTGTTAAGTCTCCAATGTGTGCTTTCTCCGCTTTCTTTAATTGGGCACTTAGTGCTATGAACTTTCCTCTTAGCAGTGCTTTCGTAGTGTCCCATAGGTTTGAGTATGTTGTGTCTTTGTTTTCATTAAATTCAAGGAAGAGTTTAATTTCTTTCTTTATTTCTTCCTTGACCCAGGGGTGATTTAGTAGTTGACTGTTCTGTTTCCATGAGTTTGTTGACTTCCTGGGGGGAACATTGTTGTTGAATTCTAATTTTAGTCCATGGTGATCTGACAAGACACAGGTAGTTACTAATATTTTTTTGTATCTGTGGAAGTTTGCTTTGTTACCGAGTATGTGGTCAATTTTCGAGAAGGTTCCATGAACTGCAGAGAAAAAGGTGTATTCTTTCCTATTTGGGTGGAGTGTTCTATAGATGTCTGTTAAGTCCATTTGATTCAATACCTCCAATAGATCTCTCAATTCTCTGTTTGGTTTCTGTCTGATTGACCTGTCCATTGGTGAGAGAGGAGTGTTGAAGTCTCCTACTATTAGTGTGTGTGGTTTGATGACCGCCTTGAGTTCTAGAAGAGTTTCTTTTACATATGTGGGTGCCTTTATATTAGGAGCATAGATATTCAGGATTGAGACTTCCTCCTGATGAATTGTTCCAGTTACGAGTATGAAATGTCCATCTCCATTTCTTCTGATTGATTTTAGTTTGAAGTAGATTTTGTTAGATATTAGAATGGCCACGCCCGCTTGTTTCTTAGGTCCATTTGCTTGGAAAACCTTTTCCCAACCCTTTACTCTGAGTAGGTGTCTGTCTTTGTGGTTGAGGTGTGTTTCTTTTACACAGCAGAATGTTGGATCCTGTTTTCGTATCCAATCTCTAAGTCTGTGCCTCTTTATAGGTGAATTGAGTCCATTAATATTAAGTGATATTAATGACCAGTGGTTGTTGACTCCGGTCATTTTTTTTTTTTTTTTTAGGTAGTAGAGTGTATGTGTTTTTCTTCTTTGATTTGTGCTTGTGAATGGTCGCTAGATGTTCGAGTTATTGTAGGCCGTGTTGGGAATGTTGGATTCCTTCGGTAGTGATTTTCCTTCTAATATTCTCTGTAAGGCTGGATTAGTAGCTACGTATTGTTTAAATTTGTTTTTATCCTGGAATATTTTGTTTTCTCCGTTGTGTCTTTATTTTCATTAAATTCAAGGAAGACTTTAATTTCTTTCTTTATTTCTTCCTTGACCCAGGGATGATTTAGTAGTTGACTGTTCAACTTCCACGCATTTGTATGCTTTCTGGTGTTCGAATTGTTATTGAATGCTAACTTTATTCCGTGGTGATCCGACAAGACACAGGTGATTACTAATATCTTTTTGTAGTGTAAGTTTGCTTTGTTACCGAGTATGTGGTCAATTTTCGAGAAGTTTCCATGAGCTGCAGAGAAGAAGGTATATTCTTTCCTTTTTGGGTAGAATGTTCTATAGATACCTGTTAAGTCCATTTGATTCATTACCTCTAGCAATTCTCTTATTTCTCTGTTGAGTTTCTGTTTGATTGACCTGTCCATTGGTGAGAGAGGAGTGTTGAAGTCTCCTACTATTAGTGTGTGTGGTTTGATGACTGCCTTGAGTTCTAAAAGTTTTTCTTTTACATAAGTGGGTGCTTTTATATTAGGGGCATAGATATTCAGGATTGAGACTTCCTCCTGATTAATTGTTCCTGTTATTAGTATGAAATGTCCTCTCCATGTCTTCTGATTGATTTTAGTTTGAAGTCAATTTTGTTAGGTATTAGAATGGCCACACCAACTTGTTTCTTAGGTCCCTTTGCTTGGAAAACCTTTTCCCAACCCTTTACTCTGAGTAGATGTCTATATTTGTGGTTGAGGTGTGTTTCTTGTAAACAGCAGAATGTTGGATCCTGTTTTCTTATCCAGTCTCTAAATCTGTGCCTTTTTATAGGTGAGTTGAGTCCATTAATATTAAGTGATATTAATGACCAGTGGTTGTTGATTCTGTTTATTATTTGTGTGTGTGTGTGTGTGTGTGTGTGTGTGTGTGTGTGTGTGTGTAGTAGTAGTAGAGTTTGTGTGTTTCTCTTCTTTGAGTTGTGGTTGTGAAGGATCACTAGATGTCTGGGTTATTGTAGGCAGTGTTGGCAATGTTGGATTCCTTGGGTTGCGATTTTCCTTCTATTACTTTCTGTAAGGCTGGATTTGTGGCTACGAATTGTTTAAATTTATTTTTATCCTGGAATATTTTGTTTTCTCCGTTGATAGTGAACGATAGCTTGGCTGGGTATAGTAGTCTGGGTTTGCATCCATGGTCTCTTAGTTTCTGCAGTACCTCTATCCAGGATCTTCTGGCTTTCATGGTTTCCATAGAGAAATTCGGTGTAAGCCTGATAGGTTTACCTTTATAAGTTACTTGACCTTTTTCCTTTGCAGCTCTTAATATTCTTTCTTTAATATGTATGTTTTGTGTTTTGATTATTATATGGCGAGGGGACTTTTTTTTTGATCCAGTCTATTCGGTGTTCTGTATGCTTCTTGAACCTTCATAGGAATATCGTTCTTTAGGTTGGGAAAGTTTTCTTCTATAATTTTGTTGAATATATTTTCTGGGCCTTTGATCTGCAGTTCTTCTCCTTCTTCAATCCCTATTATTCTTAGATTTGGTTTTTTTATTGTGTCCCAGATTACTTGAATGTTTTGTGAAGAGAATTTGTTGAGTTTGCCGTTTTCTTTTACCAGAGCATTTATTTTCTCTATGGTATCTTCAGAATCTGAGATTCGTTCTTCTATCTCTTGTATTCTATTGGTTATGCTTGATTCTGTAGTCTCCGTTTGTTTACCTAGGTTTTCCATATCCAGCCGGTTCTCGGTTTGTGTTTTCTTCATTGCCTCCATTTCAGTTTTCAATTCTTGGACTGTTTCCTTTACTTGTTTGATTGTTTTTTCTTGGTTTCTCAGGGTATCATTCATGGATTTACTTATTTCTTCAAACTTTTTGTTATATTTCTCAACCATTTCTATACTCATTTCTTCAAACTTTTTGTTATACTTCTCATCCAATTCTTTAAGGGAGTTATTCATATCCTGTTTTAGGGACTCTATTGCTTTCATAATGGCACTTTTTCCCACTTCTTCTGGGTTAGAGTGTTCAAGTCCTTCTGTTATAGGATCGTTGGGATCTGGTGTTTTCATGTTGTTTTTCAGATTGTTGGATGAGGTCTTGCCTTGACGTCTGCCCATCTCTTTGTTCAAATGCTCTCTATTGGAACTTCTGGTAGTGGGTCAGGTTCCCTTGTTGGGCAGGGAATTCACTGATAGAATGCCTACCTTTCCTCAGGCAGGCTATTGAAGTACAGGCACTCCCTCTTTCCGGGATTTGCCTACAGAGCAGGCCCAGCATGCAAGGCAGCTGAGCTGGGGAAATTTTATGGCCCCAGTGGGAAGGGAGAAATATAGGAATTTGTACCTGGATGGAAGCTGGGGTGGCAGGCAGGAGAGCTTAGCAGGGTGTAGCCAGCACTGCAGGGTGACCTGGGAGTCTATGGGGTCGGGGAAAGTCCGAGCTCCTCCTCACTGGGCCCCTGCTGAGGGCCCGAAGCTGCAGGCCCAAAGCAAACTCACCGCCCCCCCCCCCATGGCCCTCTGGATGGAAGCTTGGATGGCTGACGGGGTGAGCTTAGCAGGGTGGAGCCAGCAGGCAGGGCGACCTGGGAGTCTATGGGGTAGGGGAAAGTCCGAACTCCTCCTCGCCGGGCTCCTGTCAAAGGCCCGAAGCAAACTCACCCCTCCGATGGCCCTCTGGATGGAAGCTGGGATGGCTGGTGGGGGAGCTAGCAGGGTGGAGCTAGCAGTGCAGGGTGACCTGGGAATCTATGGGGTAGGGGAAAGTCCGAGCTCCTCCTCGCAGGGCCCCTGCCATGGGCCCGAAGCAAACTCACCCCTCCGATGGCCCTCTGGATGGAATCTGGAATGGCTGGCGGGGGGAGCCTCCTGGTGACTTTTGACCATAAACTCTTCCTATTAACTTAATATCTTTAATTTTCCTGACTGGTCAGTCAGAAACCCCTCCCTGCCTCTGTATTAGCACGAGGGGAACCTTATAGTTTGGACTTTGCATATTTGCTTTGCTTACACAAACTACTTATCAAAGTACACTTCAGATGAGCTTCTAGTGGGATGTACAGGCTCATTAAATGGTGTCAGCATTGCTTTTGTTGTCCAGATTCTGTAGTTATTGAAGTACATCTTCAATAACTAATTTTCTAATTAATTAGAATTTCTAACTAAAAATTTTCCATTGTTTTCTGAAGTATTGCAAAAGAAGATACCCATAATAAATCAAACTGTGTTAATCTTTATTAAAACCTGAGGAAAATTAATGTATGGCAAGGAGTTTCAAATATCTCATTTCTTTGTTAAAAACAGACACACCATAATTTGTAGCTCCGCTTGGATACTGCTTAGAAAATTCTTTACTAGTATAAAGGGCTGAAATAAAATGGTAAGCCCAGGGCCTGAGCGGGTCTTTACCAAGTACTCTGCTTATATATTATGCATATAAGCTGTTTGCTGGGTGTTGTGGAACTGCTAACAGTTGGACCAGGTATATCACTGAGGTTTGTCTGCTCTTGGGACTCTATTACTCCTATTGGGTTGCCATGTCCAGCTTTGATATGAGGGCTTTTGCCATGTCTACTTTTATCTTCGTTTTCATGTTCAGCTGTTGGTTATTGGAGGCCTGCTTTATTCTAGGAAATGGAGGGGGGCAACTCTGTGAACAGGGTTACTGGGAGGTAGAGGAAAGAGACACTGTATTTGGGATATATTGTATTAGAGAAGAATCTATTTTCAATGAAGAAAAACCTAATATCTATCTTTAGAAAGCTCATATGTGCAAATAATTAAGTTAAATTATGTATGTTTTGAAGGAGAAGTGAAAAATTAGAACTAGTTGATTATAACAGATTTGATTATTACAGAGAATATTGTGGCCCATTAGAAATAGATCAAACACCAATGAAATATAGAATGAGACTACTTGACAGTGTGTAAAAATGAGTCCTACAAACAACAGGGGCCTCGGTAAGTATGGTCGGAAAATTCTTTGAATTGAATTAGAATGCTATTATTAAGTTTTAAAAAATCTCCCCATTCTCGAATTAGGTCTCATAAAGAGGAGCTACCAGATTACTGCTAATAAAAAGTTAACTCATTTCTTATGAATTACAAGGACATGGTCATATTTACATGTATTGAATGAAATAAGCTCATTTTGCATATTTTAATTTATGGTGGTTATATGTTATAGTGCATTGCAAATGGAGATATCCTGAAAATAAATGATGTATAGGATTCAAATGTATCTTAGATGTATAAAGATAAAACTTAATCACTCTGAATCAGTCATATTTAAATTTTCATCTTGATAGTTCTGCATTAGTTAATGCTAGCCTATTTTTGTAGAAGAAGGTAATTGATATAATTTAAGATATATGTAATATTTGCACTGTACATTGTCAATTGATGTTAACTAAAGAAAAAAAGTCAAATGTGATAGCTCCACTCACATATCATCTGAGGTAAAATTTTGTTCTAAATAAATTGTTCTGGAACCATATGGCCTTAAGAATTGTACAGCAGCTTGTAAGGAGGAGATAGAAAAATTATCATAAATTGAGCTGCCTGGGAGGAGGGCAAAGTTCCAGGATTGTCTGATAGAGTCAGCAGATGAGAGAAAGCAATAAAGAAGAAAGGGATAAATATCCAGTGTGTCCAAAGTCATGCACCATGGATTTTACCCACAATTTTAGTAACATAATGAGCTGTAAATACACCTGTCAGGTACCCATGAATCATGGAATCAGTAGATTCAATGCAAACTAAATAATTCTTTTAATTATGTTTTCTTGACTTATACATCCATCTATGTTGATTAGTTATATTGATTAGTTATCATTTAGTGATTCTCCCTTTAACTTATTTTTAAAATATTTAATGAACTTGAATTATCATATTTACATTGCACTGAGCCACATAGTAAGTAAAAAGTTAAAATTGTGCATTTTTTTTCTATTGTCCTTTAAGTTAGAGTAATAAATCAATTTCACCACATGATCAGAAAAGGTATCAAATAAAAGTTATGTCTACCATTCAATCAGGACTAATTTCATATATGTTTTAAATAAATAATGTGTGTTATTCCTTGGAAGTACATGCAAATAATTTCTCTGACATTGAAATCTAGTAGTATAGTGCTATAGTAGCCACAGATAAATGTAGTCAACTTTAGTGGTAATTTCACTGTAAATGAATGGAATTGTGTACTATAAAAAGGTATGTGTGCAAGGGAAGCAGGGTTAGGATGAGGACTGGATTCTAAACATCAAGGTTAGAAATCTTCTGATTGGGTGAAAATTGTATTCATTTGGAAAAGAAAGGAACTTCGTCAATGTTCAGAATAGTTTAAAATTATAGTTGAGAAAAGCAATGAATTTGGAAATATGATCAGAGGTAAAGTAAAGAGGGTTGGATTCAGTTCTGCTAAGACATGTGGTTCTGTGTTTGTTTCCTAACTCATGGAGAATTCTGTGAAGGATTTTAAGAAAGGAAAGAATGTATAAGTAAAGTTCTAGTTATCTGACAGACTACTTCAAGATTTCTGCCATAAAACAGCAATGGTTGGTTTTGAATTCCCATAGGCAATCTGGGTCTAAGAAGCCTTATCTTTGCTGTATAACTTTCTGGACTCAGACCTGGCAATGGGAAGACGCTTCTTATAAGACAACAGAAATAGCAGAAGTGTCTGGATATTAATCAGGAACATAGGAGCACATCTATTCTTGTACATGTTGATTTACTAAAAGACTACTTCACCAGTCCATGTATGTATTTCACTGTATGGTAGCTGACTGTAAAGCAAGTACACAAATAATCAAATGGGGAAATGATAGAGTGCATTTAGATTTTTGTGGATACTGGTACATCGCTTCTATCACATTCTGTTGACTTTGGAGCTTATCTGCACTCTCAGATTGAAGAGTATCAGAAATTAAATAATTTGGTTACATGATTTTTCCTTCTGCTGATTGCTTCCCTTGCACTCTACAGTGACTTGCACTATGAATTCTCATAACTTTTATCCGTTCATGCTATCAGGAACAAGATTAATGACCAATTCCTCATCATCTTGATTACATAATATGGATAATACCCCTTAGGTGTTGTTTTAATTATTTCTGATTAAGTATAGCTCCTGAAATAATGTTCCTAAGGAATAGAGGAAGCAAGTTATTGCCCCCAATCCATCCAGCATTTATTGGTTGAATGGGAAGGGGATAATTACAATAACCACTGAAGGGGTGGATGGCTCAGAATCACAATGCAGTTACTCGTCCAGAGAAGTTTTAATCCTGCTAGGAAAATTTTGCTAGCTTATTGGATCTTCTAAGTGGTGCTACTGGAAACCCAGAATGAATCTTTACTGCCCCTTGCTTTTCCCTTTATGCTTTTTATCTTCTGAAGTATCCATTACTTTCCATGATATATAACTCATGTTTGCTTGAATTACTTTTTTCAGTCATATTTCTTAATATTCCAGACAATTTTAAAATTTTTACGGTCTTTTTTCCCATTGATCTAATATGATGGGGTACTACAAAAATAATTCATGGCCATTCTGTGAAATTCAAAATTTCTTATTCTGTGAGGTAGAAGACTATGACAAATATCATAGAGAGCTTTTTCTATAACTTGAAATTCTTTGTTAGTTGCTAAGTAGAAGTTGCAGCTGGTTCAGTTTGAGTTTGCTGTACATGGGAACACAGATGTGCCTGAAGCTTGTTAATCCTGTGGGCTGCTGCCAATTTTATCTCTCTGTCATTACATTCTCAAGGGCTCCAAAATATGATCTTTCCACTTGGGTTAATTTAGTCTTTGTTGCATGAATTTTGATAGCTAGATTCCAAGGACTAGTAGCATAATACAACCCATGAAATGTGATAGCACAAGGTTAGTACTCTGTAATATTGTTTGTTTTAGAGAGAACAGGCTTAAGAATCAAAGAAAAGGTGGCAGAGCATCACACCTCCTTTTAAAAATGCCACATGTAGAAGAGTGAGGAATAGGGCATTGTAGTGAAATTTCATTTGTAATTTAATAAATAAAACCAACCTGAAGGTCAGAAAAGCAAAACAGCCAGCCACTGGCTCTTACTTCTACCTCAGTCTGAAATGATGATCCTGCCTCCAGAAATCTCAGAATGAGACTGTTATGAGAGCTATCTTCTCCTATCTTATATTCTCTCTACTGCTGGGATTAAAGGTGTGCTTTACCGGTTTCTACCGCCTGGTTTCTAAAGCAACTCCCACCCGGTTTCTACGGCAAACCAGTGTGGCTACTGGGATTAAAGGTGTGTGTCACCACTGCCTGGTCTGTAAGGCTGATCAGTGCAGCTGTTTAATTCTCTGAACTTCAGGCAAGCTTTATTAAAAAACAAATGAAATATTAGTACACGACATAGAATTGGAGTCTGCAGAATTTAAGTTAAATCACTAAGAATTCAAATGTGCAATGGCTTTCATTTCCCATATTTTTGTGGCTTTTAATTATTACTGTCCAGGATGAATGTGCCTGCTCTAATATAAGTAAAGATGAATTCTCAACTGGTAGCTTTTGACTCTGGGCTATTTCAAAAGTCATTATACATCTGTGTGGGGGTGACAGACAGGGAGCTATATGTATACCAAATTCTTTCTAAGTGACACTTACATCTTCAATTACCCTTCGATTTGGCAACATTTATATGTCATACAAATATGCAAGGATAGATGGGAAAACTTGTTTCTTCCTAAACCTCTGATTCTGTTATCAGTGAGTCCATATGCATATTGTTAGGAAACATGCTGTCTCGGCAGCAAGCGACATAATCTGATTACTTTTATTTTTAAAATTTCGAGGATTTGTACTGCATGAAGAATAGATGGGAAAATAATAAGTAAGTAAAAATAATAAATAACTTAACATAGATGCTAGGAAGCCATCGTCTCAGTTTGCAAAGCATGCTATATTGATTTGGCCGAGTTGGTAACAAGAGTGCATAGACGCAGGATTTTGGATTGAGCAGCTAGCATTATAATGATATCATTACTAAGAATACATTTTTGTATGATTGAGATGAAGTCAAGAATTCTCCCTTTAGCAAGTGTTTGTATTCTATTGATCATTTGAGGAGAAGCAAAGTTTACAGACTTGATAGAAAACTGCCAGAATTTTAATTTAAAGAAGTATGAAAATATTTTCAAGTGAAATACACATGACTGTAAGCTTGCATTAAGGAAGTTAGAAAATCAGGAAAGCTATCTGAGGAAGGACGTGAGGAAGGAAATGAGACAGGCGGTGTGAAGAGGGCAGAGCCATTCTCAAGGGCAGGCTGCTGAAACCACCGGAACTTAAAGACACCAAAGAAGTCTTATGACTTGAATCCTTTTCCTTATTTTCCTAAGGGTTTGGTTTTTCTCTTTTGCATCGGTATTCAAGGACAGTGTTTAAGATACAGAAGTGTTCTGGACTAAATTGTTCTTATTTTGCTTCCAAATTTTTTGCTTTGTGCTGTTTCAATACTATTCTTTGGGGGAATATTAAATCTTTCATTATTCTCTGAGAATAAAATGACCTTCTTATCCTACAAATTCTAACAATTTTCTATTACTGCAATTTTTGTCATTTAAATAATTAATGAAAAAGTTCTTCTTATAAAAAATACTATTCTAGACTAGAAGTATTTTTAATTAGTATAAAATTGATGTAGAATGAAATTCTGGCTAATTGTCACGTCATATAGTTGTTAGAATTTTTTCTTGTGCTCTTCTCTGTGGGCACACCCTTGGCTATATATGTAGAGCAAGGAAGGCACCCTGCCACAAGAAAGTGAGGGCATGTGAATCAATCTGAGACTCTTATGTGCCACTGAAATATTGATTTTTCCTGTAGTCATTTTGAGCTTTTGTGGAGCCAGCTATCTTTGTTGTGCCTTCAACGTGAGATTTGTAGTATTGGAAGAATTGTGGATACTGCAAAGGACAGTGGGAAGGGTTCCAAGAGTTCAATTAGTGCAGCTCTTAGAGATGTTAAGCTTGCCAATGTTGCAGACAGAGGAAGTTCTTAAAGCTTTATATAGACTAACCTCACTCAAGAATCTATTGGGACTCGGATGACAACACATATATTTATAAAATTTGTTCATTACTTGTTAGGAACTCAGATTTCATTGCATGACTCGAAAATGCAGGGCTGATGATTTGAACACTTTATGTAGAAATAAAGCTTAGATCCAACACTGGAGATAACATCAAAGTGTAAGGGTTGTAATAAACCTAAGATCAAGGATTCCTATCCACAACTTTTATATTCCTTGACGAATTTTAACAGAATTCAAATGAAATGTGAGGCAACAAACTATTAAGTTCAATAGAAGGACTCTGAATTCCAGATCTATTGGACCTTTTACTGTTTCTGTTAAATGATGATATTATTTAAGAGAGCATCTTACTCTCTTTAACTTCAAGTTTTCAGCTGTGCTCAGTTTGAAAATAAGAGGTGTGCTCTGACAAACTGGAGCTTTGGAAAACACACAGTTGCAATAGATGGAGCTTAGATACGAGTAGAAAAGAAAGATGGATGATCCGAGTGCTGGAGGTCTCAGAGGGCAAATTCATACTTACAGAATCAAGTGAGTTACAGTTTATAACTCCGTGACAACACAGACAAATAATATACTGAAACAGAGTAAACAATGCCATCAATTTTTCTATCATTCTCTGTCTTTCATGTTTTCATGTGCTGATTATATTCGTGCAAAACCTTTGCATTTTAAGCTATTGTTAAATAAAATGGAATATAATAGTTTCACTCACTTAAGTTAGTTAAAACCTATTTTCTGTGCAGAAAGCAATCAGCGCCTCCAATCAATGTACTGTAAAAGCTTTATTTGGGGAAAATTCCTAAACCTCTTTCTCACAAATAAAGGGACATGCACATAGATTATTATGAAAATAAAGTAATTATGTTTGTTAGGCACAAGTTTTTGTTGTTGTTTGCCATTTTCTTCTTTTTCTGACATTCTCAGGATTTATGAGTTTCTCTCCTGAAGTGAACTCTATATCTCTCTTCACAAATCAAGTGTATGAAGAACAGAATTCACTGCAAGTTATCTAAAGTGCAATAAAACCAACCAGAAAGAAACCAAAGTTCACTTTTGCAAATATGAATAATGTTGTGGAAGAGAATAGCATCCATCTTAGCTCTCCTCCTGCAAATGCCCCTTTAGAATTTATGCTTCCAGTGAATGGCTAGTCTATTGGGATGTGGTTTTCTAGGCTACAGTGTAAATATCCTAAAATATGTTTGTAACTGCTTGACTGAACTTCGAATATTTTCCAATTATGGGACTACAAATCGGAGACACTGTGTTGTAAAAAATGGCATGAAGATAATATTAAACTAAGTGACTGATGATATTTTTTGTCTTATAAATTTCATGCCATCTTAGAATATATGAGAATGTGTTAACTAAATATATATTCATACCATCATTGACATTAAAATGAGAATGATATTTCTTTTTGCTAGTCCACATTTAGCCAAGTTTTCAGGAAAAGATTTTATTGCTGTACAGAAGAGAGTTATCTATTTTTGTCACAGAGATAAAACCTGATAAAAAGAGTGGGATATGACAGCTAAATATATTCCCAAAAGTGTTTTGAAATAAATACTTAAAATGTATACAAACAGATACATTAATCACTTATGAAATAACTTATGCTTAAAAGATCGGGTACTTTAGCCTGAGTTATCTTTGTCCTCACCAAGTAATATTTTCATCACATTTCGTTTTGACATGAAACTCACATTTGAATTTCCTTATTATTTCTATTTAAATATTTTTAGGTGCCCAAATGGTATTATACTGGAACCTTGATTATATATTCTATTTTCTTCAACTTATAAATATACTAGAGACATTATCAAAGCAATCTTATTAGTTTTCAGCATAAAGCCTCATTGAAATTTATAATATTACCTTAACTTAAAAGAAATTGTATTGTTAATTTTCAGTCTATAGGCAATTTTAACCCAATAGTCAAACAGGTAATTAGTAATATCAATTATATAAATACAATGAGTTCATAACAACCAAGCACATGTCCAAATGGGAAGATGTTTATAACAGAAAATATCTATGAAAGAAAAAAAATATTAAGTAGCTGATAAAATCAACAGCTTTCACAACAATGGAATATCATATTACACACATCACAGTAACCTTTAAATAATTATTGTTAGAGATGTACATTCTTGTAAGGTACCAGAGATATGTTGATAAAAAGAACAGGATAATGAATTTATATATCCTTTACTCTACAATGAGACAAATTACTATAACCATTTAAGCTTCATTTTCATAAGCAAATTAGAATAATAACTAGTTAATGAAATATATATATATGAGAGAGAGAGAGAGAGAGGAGGGGGTAGAAAGAGAGTAGACGGAATTAAGGAGATGCCATGTAGTTGCTGAAGAAGAAAAACACTAGCCAGAACCTTACCTGGTAAGCCACAGCCTCATGGTGAGACACAGATTAATAAAAATGGGTTAATTAAAGATATAAGAGGTAGTTAAGAAAAAGTCTTAACTATTGGACAAACACTGTTGTCATTAACATAGTTTCTGTGTGATTATTTGGGTCAGAGCAGATGGGAAATGAATGAGCAGTCTCCACCTACAAACTTAGCATAATGTTATGATCTCCAATTGCACTCATTCTCATATGGCTTTATCGTAGGAAAAGGAAATATCTTTCCTTTCCGTAACATCAAGTTACATTTAAAAAAGTGAATTTATTAAAATGTTGTCTGAATACAAACACAAAATAATGATAGAAGGTCTAATGAGTAGACAGTAATTTTGCTAAATTTTTTCATGGAAATACTTTCATTGAAAATACTTCAGTATAAATTTCAGGAAAAATTAGAGTGGTTGCCCTTGTAGCAGTGGGCGTGGTTCCTGACTGCCTGAGCATCCAAAGGCACTCTTAGTTCAGTGAAATTTGTCCATCTCATGCCAGAATTAGTATGCATATGTCTATCTAAAATGATTTAAATCCATAAGGGGATTTAAGGAATTGCTTTTCCTTTCATAAAAGTCTCAAATGCATAGTAACTTTTCATTTTTTCTCTTAATTTTTTTCTTTATTGTGTCTTTTTTAAGCAGTAATTTAAGCATTATTAAACTTTCAAAGAAGGTAAAGTGGTGGAAGTATTTCTTGAAGATGTTGGAGTGCTGAATATTATAAAAGATGCTTTATGGATTGCCAAAAACAACAAAAATATAATAAAACATAGTCACTCAATGAAGATTTTTTGATACAGTATTTTAAAAGGCAATCATGTTATAAATTACACTCACGTGTTTTTTTTATATTTAAAACAATTCATTATTTATAAATGCATTTTTCTCTTTTTCCAAACGGTAATTTGCAAATGGGAACTAAACAAAGAATTCTAAAACCAACACACACTTACTGTTTCTTAAATTTATATGGGGTATTTAAGGTGAATTTAAAGAGCTTGTATCTCCATCTTGTCATGGTTAAACAAAGAAAGTATTTGTTACTCATGTCTAAACTGTAAGAAGAAAAATGTTTTGCTTCATTTTGTTTAGTATTTTTCTAGTGAGTCTTTTTTTCTGGGTCACAAAATTTGAGAGAAATCCTTAACCTTTACTTTTTTTTTTTTAAACAAAGGTCAGTAAAATCCAACATGGTCAGCAATGACCGTGAGAAGAAGAAGAATTTTATATGCCAGTGGTTTATCTCAATTAAAGCAGCATTGTCTGGAATTCTCAAGCCTGGGCTCCAGATTTGATTCACTGCATTGGAAAATAATTAGAATATATATATATATATATATATATATATATATATATATATATACATATAATTATTAAACAGAATTTATTACATATAATTATATAGATATAATACTTACATAAGCACATATATTATCAGCATATATAATTATATGTTGTTAGTTTTGGTAAGATTTCAATCTTACTGAAAGTAATAAATATATTTAGAAACATCAGTGACATTTTTATACGATTATAATTTTGTCCATAAAGTGCAATTCTTTGCAAAAAAAAAATGCTAACAGGTATCAGAAGCTACAAGACTGATAAGAAGGGAAGTGGTCACTGGTAGTTACTTGAATGTACATATTTGCTCATGAGAACTTTTTATCAGTTAAGAGCAAAATCAAATCTGTTTGTAAATTTACAGATTTTTTTTTTTTTTACAAAGCTCCAAAATAAAGAGCCGGTAAAATGGATTATGGAGCCTGTTTGAGAGCGCAGTGGATAATGGCGCCTGCTACAGGTCTGATGACTTGAATCTGGACCTACTTGGGAGAAGGAAAGCACCAGATCCTGTGACTGCTCCTTTGACTACCATTCAGGTGCTATAACAATATTTTCAAAAGCCAATTATATAATAACTTTGGACCTTTGTTTTATTAAATACTAAGAAACACTGATATGAAAGTATATGTGTAATTTATTTTTGTGTGCTCAAAATAAAGCAGTAATTTAGCTGATGTAACTTCTTTCAATTTTAAAATTTTCATTAATAAAGTTTGTTTATTAAAGGTTTCTGATGGTGAGGGATCATGGAGACGGCTCAGCAGTTAAGAGTATTTGCTGCTCTTTAGAGGATCTGGTTTTCAATCCCAGTACCCACAGAGCAGCTCTCAGTCAACCTGTAACTTCTGCTCCACAGAGTCTAATAATTTATACTGACCTCTGAGGACATTTTATGTGCATGGTGCAGGGATACACATACAGGAAAAACATATATACATATAAATTAAAATAAGAGTAAAATATTTGTTTCTTGGCAATTTTATATATTTCTGTCACATGTAATGACTACTCTTTTGCACTCACCTGCTCTGGTCTCCTTCTACCTCTACTTCCCAACTTTACAACTATTTCATACTAATGTCTAATCTTGTTGCTTTGTGACCCAGTTAATTAGTGCCTTTTGTGTAATCGTGGATTTGCATCTCCTTTAGAATCCAGCGGGCTCTGCAGTAGATGCAAAGTTAAATACAAGGATTCTTCTTAGAGAATCTACCAATAGACAATTTGTTTCAGCTGTAAGGGACTGGCTACATGAAGCTCTCCCACTTCTGTACCTGATTGTCGATCTGGCAAGGTTTGCTGAGGAGTGGGAGGAAGGGTTGTAGGAAGCAGGACGAGTAAGGAACATGGCAGGAAAACTCACAGAGAGCACTAGTCTGTCTTATGGGAAATCATAGAGTATGAACCAACAACCATTGAGCCTGCATTGGGCCGACCTAGGCCTTCTGCATATATGTGACAGTTGTGCAGCTTGGTATGCTTGTAGGACTGCTCGTAATGGAAGGAAGGGCTGTGACTGGTGCTTAGGCTGCTTCTTGGGAACCTGTTCCTCATGCTGATTATATTGCCCAGCCTGAATACAGGTGAAGGTACTTGGTCTTATGGCAGCTTGATATGCCATTCTTTGCTGAAGCCAGTGGGAGATTTGCCCTGTTCTGAGTGATTATGGAGGAGAGATGAATTAACAGCAAGGAAGGGGGCAGGAGGGGGAAGTGAGTGAGAGTAGAGGATGGAGGGGAGGATTGGCCCGGATGAAAAATTTAAAAAAAAATAATTAAAAAAAGAAATTCATAGGAACTTTATGATAAAAAATCAAGGCAAACTAATACAAAAAAAGAGCAAATATGTGCACAAAACTTAAACACACGTATGTACAGAGAAAGAAAGAAATACTTTTAAAATAATTATCATGTATCAAAACATGATAATGCCTCAATGGTAAATAATTTTCTTTAAATTAGGAGTTTCATACAGCTGATAATTTTAGTCCCTCCCTCCCTGTCTCCTCGCTCTCTCTCTCTCTCTCTCTCTCTCTCTCTCTCTCTATCTCTTTGTGTGATACACACACACACACACACACACACACACACACACACACACTTCTTTATCCTTAAAATGAATGTAAGGCATGTAAAGGAAACTTCTCAGTATGGCATAACCAAATACTTTCTGAAACGAGGCTGTAGTAACTATAATGAGTGAAGCTATGAACACTTGTAAGACTTCACCGTCACTTAATCCAAAGTATTTCTAAGATACTCTGGTATAAAATTGTTCAGAATATATGAGATTTGGGATTCTATGTAAACTCTAAAGGAAACTTAATAACAACAACAAAACTAAGAGAAAAGGTGCCCACTTCAACTCCTTCATTTCCTTGAGTTTACATGTAAGTTGTCAGCTATATTATTCTAAATATTTCTGTTTGCTAAGACTTTTTTGTTTCTATAAGACAACTGATTCTTCCTGAGTGGAAACCATAATTGTGAAATATTATTACAGTACAAGTTTTATTCTTGCAGTGTACTGTTTTGAAGTATGTCATTTACAAAGTATTTTTTGCTATATTCAATCCTGATATATAAATTACCAAATAATCTTCCAAGTTGAAATTTACAACTGAATTGATGTATATAATATGGAGAAATGATCTGTCATAGCTGTATAGACATCCTTATATCATAATAAGAGCAGTCTTCTACATATGATAGTTTTCTATTTTTTCTATTGACCAAGTAATGGATGTGCCGTAGGCTCAGCATCCTACTCCTTGTGTTAGAACTGGGTCTCCGATGATATTTTAAATCAGCGATTTTGTGGTGAATGAATTCTAGGAATGTGATTGTGTTTACAGTTATATATACACACATATGATGTATATCTGTGTTTCACAGTTTTGTTCATCTAGCTAGATACTCAGAACTGAGTATTAGTTGCAGATATGTTACTTCACTACACATACTTATTGAAGGTATTTTTCTTGAGTTTATCTTGTGTAAACTTTGATTTTAATTTACTCATGCATACCTGTCACATGTACACAAGATATAATTTCTAGGACATGATATTATAAGATATTTTCTTTCTTTTTCATATTTTAATATGTAATCTTGCTATGTAGTCTAGGCTGACCTCAAATTCATTCTTTTCACTCTGCCTCCTATGACATGGGATGACAGGCATCTACTACCAAAGGCATAATTTTTCTTGTGACATTTAAGAAAAGTTTTCTTTAATTTAAACACATTATGTAGTTGAAACCATACACCAACACCGCCTCATTTGCAGACTTAGCACTATGCGAAATGTTAAAGCACTTTTCTCTTTACTGTGAGATTTAAATTTCTAAAACAAAAAAGGAAACAGATTATTTTTAAATTTGACAGAACATGTTATTCATATCAATAAGAAGGCAAGTTTCATTTCAACATGCAAATTCAGGGTCTACTTTTGAGTTGCAATCAGTCTGCTGGGTAAATATGCAAGTAGAATTACAATGGTGTCAAAGTGTTATTTGTAGGTATCTAATTCTTCAGTACATCTAAAGATCAAAGTAAATAAAAGGGTAATATTAAAATCTTTTTACATTTAAAATTTTTTTGGTAAATCATTGTTGTTTTTATTACTATTATTATTATCATATTAAAGACACGGTTTCTCTATATAATAGCCCTGGTTGTCCTGGAACTCACTTTGTAGTCCAGGCTAGCCTCAAACTCACAGAAATCTGCCTACCTCTGTCTCCCAAGTGCTGGAATTAAAGGCATGTGCCTTAACCTAAATCTTGGGAATTACATTAGGGAATGGGAATGGAAATAGCTATGTAAAATGAGAAAAGTGTGTATTAAAAAATGTAAAAAGAAGACAATGTCTAAATGTGAAACACTTGGGAAATTATGTGGTTTTCTATAAATTACACTGAGCAGCAGTGGTCTCTGTCAGCTAACAGTTTCTGTGTGTCCTGGAAAGCACTATAATTATTTTTTAGTTTTGCCATTATTTTTCAAGACAGGGTTTCTCTGTAGCTTGGGAGCCTGTCCAGGAACTAGCTCTTGAAGACCAGGCTGGCCGCAAGCTTATAGAGAACCAACTACCTCTGCCTGCTAAGTGCTGGTGCCTCAAACGCCTGGCAAACACTCTGTTGTAAAATCCCAGACAAACTTCTAGGTTTGAATGATAAACGTTATATATAGGTTGTTATTTGCTCCTGATCACTAAAACTTAAGGAGGCATTAATTTTCATTTCCATCATTTTGAAATGGCATAGATTTAATAAGCTCTAAGAGAATTCCCATCCTGCAAGTAAATAACACTTAGAAAATAACTAACATGATCAAATTTTATGTAATTAGTAGTTGACTTGGATGCAAACTCAGGATTGGGAAGGTCTGTTTTGTCTGACCTGAAATTCTTTGGAAATGATCTAAACATAAAGCAGTAGGAACAACTTCTTATGTTAGTGCCATTTGGATTTGAGTTAGATATTATAGATCTCTAACTCTTGCATGTCATAACAGCAGAAATAATATATATCTAGTCTCCATTCCATACTACCACGTGACCTTTTAAATTTTACATCCTCTTAAAAGTTTTTATATTGATTATTAATAATTTATGTTGGAGTTTAGCACTACACCAAAGGGTGTCAGAGACTATGTTGAAAGACTCTCCCAGACATTCTGCAGGACACAGAAGAAAGTGACTGACAACTGCCAATATAGGTGGAACTGTCTTTGAAATTTCCAGCTTCACAAAATATTCTACTGGATACGATGGGCCTGTAGGCAGAAGATGGATGTCCCAACTATACAAAAGAACTTTGGGTGACTCACTCGGCAGGGAGATGTCTCTATAAATTCTAGAATTTTGGAAGTTGCTTAAAATATACTTCCTGTTTACTTAGGCAATAATATATCCTCCTGGAGTCTTTGATAGATTTGAAAATAGAAAGTAGATATGAATATTGTAAGTGTAATTCTTACTCTATAACTGTTTTGTTATGTGTAATTTTATTATGTTAAAGATAAAGCCTTTTTTAATTAAACAGAAAAGGGAAAATGATGTGAAATTTCCCTCTGTATGCTTGAATACCATTAATAAATAAAGAAACTGTTTTGGACCTATAGTAGAGCAGAGCTTATGTAGATGAAGAAGACAGAAATAATGCTGGGGAAAAAAATGGTGGAGTCAGGGAGATGCCATGGAACCACACCCAGAGTTAGACATGCCAAAACTTGGCTGGTAGGCTATGACCTCGTGGTGATGCACAAAATAATGGATATGGGTTGAATTATGATGTAAGAGTTAGCCAATAAGAAGCTAGAGCTAATGGGTCAAAAGGTTATTTAATTAATACAGTTTCTGTGTGGTTATTTGGAGTCTAAGATATTCTGGAAGCCCAGATGAACAAGCAGCTTCCTCCAACATACCTTGGAGGATCAAAAGATTTTCTACTATTCTAGAAAGTCTTCTTGTGATTTCAAATCCACATCTACAGATTGTTGGATCAATTTCATTCAATTTAATCAGGGCAAACTTCAAAACAGAGTGAAACTCAGCAGCTCCTCATTAAGTCACACATTAATGGCATTCATAAAAAATGTACAGCAACACTACTCACAAATTAATTTTGCTCTGTTGATATATTTATTATAATATGATATTTCTGTTGACACTTACATTAATTGTATTAATTAGCATGATTAGAAAATAAGTAAAATTAGTAAATATTTTGATTATTACTGTTTTACTTTCTAATGTAATATCTATATATAAAACTAACATTATAAACAGCTTTTTAAATAATACACTTTTTTTCATTTTGCTTCTTTTTATTTTGTTTAATTAAGCTCTACATTTTTCTTTGTTCGCCCTCCCTGCCTCTCCCATCCCCTTTACCTCTCTCCCACGGTCTCCATGCTACCAATTCACTCAGAAGATCTTGTTTTTTTTCTACTACCCTGTAGATTAGATCTATGTAAGTCTTTCTTAGGGTCCTCATTGTTTTCTAGGTTCTCTGTGATTGTGATTTGTGGACTATTTTTCCTTGCCTTATGTTTAAAAACCACTCATTCAGAGAGTACATATGATAACTGTATTTCTGTGCCCTGGTTACCTCACTCAAAATAATGTTTTCTTGCTCCATTCATTTGCCTGCAAAATTCAACATGCGTTTATTTTTTTCTGGTGTTTAGCATTCTATTCTGTAAATGTACCACATTTTCTTTATCCATTCTTCGGTCAAGAGGCATTTAGATTGTTTCCAGGTCCTGGCTATGACAAACAATGCTGCTATAAACATAAATGAGCACATGTCCTTGTGGCATGATTGAGCATCCTTTGGATATATACCCCAAAGTGGTATTATTGTGTCTTGAGTTAGGTTGTTTCTTAATTTTGAGAAATTGCCACACTGACATCCAAAGGGGATATACCAGCTTACATTCCCACCAGCAATGCAGGAGTGTTCCCTTTACCCCACAACCTCTCCAAAATAAGTTGTCACCAGTGTTTTTGATCTTGGCCACTCTTACAGGTATAAAATGGAATCTCAGAGTTGTTTTGATTTGCATTTCTCTGATAACTAAGGATGTTGAACATTTCCTTAAATGTCTTTCAGCCATTATAAATTCCTGTGTTGAGAGTTCTCTGTTTAGGTCTGTACTCCATTTTTTATTGGATTATTTGTTCTTTTAATGAACAATTTCTTGGTTTCTTTGCATATTTTGGAGATCAAACCTCTGTCTGATGTGGAGTTAGTAAAGATCTTTTCCCATTCTGTAGGCTGGTTGTTTTGTTTTGCTGACTGTGTCCTTTG